>NC_072738.1:18188124-18331508 GCF_026930045.1 Uloborus diversus
CTTCATCAAGGATCCAACTAATTCGCCTTATCATGACAATCAAGATATAGATTTAATACGTTAATCCAGACTTTGAAATTGTATTATATATATATATGTACAATGTGTTCCAAAAATGACTGATACATTTGAAAAATCAATAAAAACTAAACGAGCAGCGACAGAAATGTACCGTTTTTTGCATTATGCTTGGGGCAACAGTAAATTTTCAGACAGACAAACTTTCAAAATTAGTTACAATATTCCTCAACAGATGACGTTGCATGTATTTTGAAAGATATAAAAGAAAACGCTGTAAGATCGCCAAAATAACTGATATATTTGAAAAATCAATGCAGCCCGTTTCGTTTATATATATATATATATATATATATATATATATATATATATATATATATATATATATATATATATTAAACTTGATATATTCTTAATTTTATTTGTTAATAAGTTTTCTCGTTTTTTTTAATTACTTTTACCTATTGCAACCAGTTTTTTCGTTGATTTACATTTTTACTGCACAGAAACGTTACTAACTAAAACAAAATATAAATCACGCTCTTTAAACAATTTGGTTGCATTTTGTATTTCCTTAAACATTCGCATGTAAGCTTTAGCTTTCAAAACATAATCTAGCGATACAGAGTTTTTAAATCTTACAGAAATTAAATATCCTGAAAGTTAAAATAACATCCATAAAGTTATAAAGTTTGACATTACAGAAATTAATTCTTTTCCTGTCAAGAGATCATTCGTAATCTAAGAGTTGATCAAAGTCATGTTTTAAGCTGAACCCATGGTAAGGTATGGGAGTATTTAAGTGACTTGAAAGCTCTAACGGTATGAGAGTTTGAAATTAGTCAAACAATGCTATTTATTCTAAGAAGATTGAAATTCTTTGAATTTCTTGACTGGGAATTTCACTTTATCAATGAAAGAAGATTATTTTAGTGGAAAGTATGCAAATAATACCCGAATATTTCTGCTTTAGACTTGATTTTCGTATGTGTTTTTAACAAGACATGAATATAAAAGGTATATTAACATTTGTTGTAAAAACTTATTGAAAATGAAGATTGTTTGAAGTATAATCATTTGGGGAAAATGTTAACGATACGTATCATATTTTATTTATTTATTTATTTATTTATTTTTTAATTTTAAAAGAAACTATAGAAGACCTAATATTTCATAAGCACTCACAGATTACTTTGAAAAATAGCCACCTCGCATACCTCGCCAATTGTTGCGGGGAATGGAGACCAAATATGCATATAAGTTCCTTGGTGTCCAAAGCATAAGACTACAAGTGCTACATTTCACTCACGAACCGCTTTCTTGTTTTTGTTCTAAAATCCATCAGTCATTTCTGGGATACTGGAGTTATACGAGTCGAAAATCCAGCCAAATAAAAGATTAATCGAATAACTTTTCCAACTTCAGCACAGAGACTTTTTGACTCTTTACTGTAAAAAAAAAAAAATCCGAAACGTTACTGGTTTCGGGATTTCACAGGTTTTTATCAATTTCCTTGAAAATTAAGTAAATCAAGGTCAATCTTAAGTCAGGAATTTTTAGCTACGAGTTTAAAGATTAACTAAACGCATTTATTCAGTGTATTGACTACAATACGATTTCGGCTCATCTAGCTTGACTACGCTCTATGCAATAGTGAATAAGTATCTGGATTCCGAAGCTTTGAAAGAAGTGAGATAGTATGATAGTTGAGATTTTGTCTTATCACCGGCCCTCGTTGCAATATTACATTGATAGCTTTCTTGGAGAACCATGAAAACGCTTTTTAATACCTACTGAAGGAATACCGGAAATATTTCTGTATTGTTTAGAAAGATTTAAGAATGATGTCAGGAAGGTAACTGAAATTTAGCGGAAATTTTTTCTCGTTTTTTGCATGATACGATACTGGCAGAAATTGGGCACATTAGCTGCCCATTGTTTTCCAGGTGCGTTTCTGAATCGTCTTTACAGTGTTCTCACTGCGCTAGAAGAAACAGAACGTCTGTTCTGTACCAACTGTACCTAATCTGTGCCCCATATCCCTTATGCGACCCAGTGAATCTTTCAATAGTAATTGAGAAACAATAACAGATACAATACAAAAAAAAGTGAACATATACGAAACTATATGAAACACACACAAAAGCGAACTCAAGCCTGTTTTTGTGCGGTGGATAGAGACCGCATAAAAAAACGCATGACAAAAATCACCCAAAATTTCACGAGTAGCTATAAAAAATAGTTTTCGAAACAAAATTTAAAAAAAAAATAACCTGCGATGGATAGGGTCCTTTTTAAAAAAAACCCCCCACGTATACTGTAAAAACGATTCAGGAACATTCCTGGAAAATAATAGGCAGCTGACGTGCCCAATTTCTGCCAGTAACATATCTTGCAAAGTGAAGTAATGTTTTCCGCTAAAATTCAGTAACCTTCCTGAAAAACTCGGAAATCGTCCCGTTAACAGCCAGTCGCGTCTTTGGAAAATCAGAGTAAACTTAAGAAAGTATAATGTAATAGCTTGGCATCTTCCCGATTTA
Organism: Uloborus diversus; assembly: GCF_026930045.1. NCBI lineage: Eukaryota > Metazoa > Arthropoda > Arachnida > Araneae > Uloboridae > Uloborus > Uloborus diversus. The sequence goes on from NC_072738.1 coordinate 18,190,683, forward strand.
TCAAGGAAGTTCCAAGAGTATTACCGCAAACATGGCCGAAGTTGCAAATAAGTAACGGTAATTTTACTCACCTGTAATTCTTGCAAAACTACGCAGTCCATACTTCTTTGCTCCCTTTCGGCATGGACCAACCGTACGTGACCTGAAGACTACTTACTTTATAAATACGCTCAATTAATATTTAAACTGGGAGTTAAAAATATCTTTAACAACAGGGAAAGTCTGCAATCGTGCAACTTGTAGCAATTCAGGAAACTATTTGACAATGATACTTGATTTTTCCAGGAAGTGGATAAAAACCATTAAATTCCCGAAACGTAACACCGAAATACCCAGTAACGTTTCGGAATTTTTTTACAGTGTAGAAAATAGCGCTAGTAGTATTAATTACCTCTTCTATAACTCAGTGAGCGTATTATAGCCCAACTCTTCCCATTTTCTAAAAGTGCCATAATTTCAATTTGTTCAATTTTTTATCCATTTTTGCCCAAACCTCAAAATGGATCCCGTAGCAGTCACTCCAAAATCTGAAAATTTCAGTAGTGGCCATCTGTTATTCTCCCATCCCAAAAATTCACATTACTTACTTTAAATTCAAATAACTGATATAGAAAATTGATTCAATTTGATAGTTACATTGAGTACACATATATTAATCGCATTATTATTATTCATTTCTTTCTTCAAAGTATATAAGTAACCTTGAAGTGACCTCTACTTAAGCGCTGGCTTCTACTACACTGTAAAAAAAATTCCGAAACGTTACTGAATATTTCTGTGTAACGGTTCGGGTTTTAAATGGTTTTTATCCACTTCTTGGAAAAATCAAGTATCATTGTCAAAAAGTTTCCTGAATTGCTACAAAATATCCGAATGCAGTCTACTCTCTGTTGTAAAAAATAGCTTTAGCTCCCAGTTTAAAGATTAACTGAGCGTATTTATAAAGTGCACTCGCTTTCGTACGATTGCGGCTCGTCCAGGCTCATAAGGCATTCAAAGGGTGCAAACCAGTCTATGGACAACAGAGCTTTGCGAAGAATTGCAGGCGAGTAAAATTCTTAATACTTACTTGCAATTCTGAATTCGCTTTGGCAATGTATGTAACACTGCTTTTGGAGCTCTCCTGGAAACGCAGGAAGGTGCCAAACTCGTATAGTATGCCCACCTAAGTTTACTCTAAAATTCTAGTGATACGAATGACTTTAAACGGGAAGCTTCCAGGATAATTTCAGGAAAGTTATTGAAGTCTAGCGGAAAACGTTCCTGGTTTTTGTAAGATATGTTACAGGCAGAAATTGGGCACATCAGCTGCCCATTATTTTCCAGGAACGTTTCTGAATCGTTTTTACAGTTCAGTGTGTTTACCTTAACTAGGAATTGCTTCTTTGAATGAACTCAAGACACGGCAGCTACTTTGAATCTCTTCGATCCTTCTATAAAATATTTTTCAAATAAACATGAAAAAGTTTTTAAACATTTCATCTACATTTTACTCATGCAAAACTATTCAAAATGCATTATCATTATCCTTCGTAGTCTTAATCCTCGCGAACTTTCTTGTAGAAAATTGGTTCGTAAACTTAAATTTCCACATGACAAGTAAAACTAGTTGAAACCAGTTACTTCGCATTTGTAGACCTGCAGGAGAGACAAATTTAACATCAATAAATTTAAAAACAACAACGTTTTTCACATTGTCCTCTTCAAACTATGATTACGCCTACATTGTTTAGAAGCCCGCGGTTCCCTCAGAGTGCCTTCTATATGATACCGTGTCTTCACTCCCCAACAGTTTACTTCAGAAAATTAACAAAAGTGTGGTAATAAACTTTGCGTCCATTTACCCCATATTTCCCCTTTACAAAAACTAACTGTAGTTCGATTTATTACACAATCTCAAGAAAGGATTCAACTCCGTTTTCGAAATCATGCTTTCCACATATTGGTTCCATGAACGAAGAACTCGTCTGCTATTACATCAACTAACAAGATCAATTCTACAATTGAACGTACGGAAATATTTGTGAAGTGTTCTTAAGATATAATTCCTACCAATTTCCTTACGGTCCAATTAAAACACACTCACAAAACCCATTAGGTATGAATTTAAGAAAGTTTTTTTTTCCGCTGGTTTTATTTCTTATCTAAAAGTGTAATTAAACGTCGAACTTAAAGGTATTGAATATGAATTTTAAATTGCCACTAATTTACTGTTGTTGTTGGTGTTTCTAATCTTCTGATTGTCTGACGGAGTCAGACAATCTTGACCCTTATGAGATCAAGAACAAGAAGGACGGAAGCATATAAGTCTTCTTTGGTTAGACCCAAGCAGTCCAAGATGTACTAAATGATTAAAACCACTAAGTTGAGATCCTACATATGATAGTAACTATGGTAATCGATTGTTTGACGTCCCCCCCCCCACCTCTAAAAAATAAAATCATACGCATAACATAAAACACTTTACACAAAAGGCATATTCAAAAGCTAAGGTTTCGGCATCTTCACCTACTTTCAATCAACCACTTTACCAAACTGCATCAAACCACACACTAAAAAAATTTCCGAAACGTTACTGGTTATTTCCGTGGAACGTCTCGCGATTTCTCACGTTTTCACCTACTTCCCCGTAAAAACAAGTATCTACACAAAAAACTTTCCTGGGCGCTCATTCCAAACAATTCTCGTTTCGACTTCGAGATTTCCCGTCACGTGATCGATGTTGTCGAAAAAATCTCGCAACATTGAATTCTGAACAGCTCGCAGCTGTCTCTCGAAGAGGCACCGATTTTTTTCGATTAGTTTGGTCGGCCAGGAGGTACACGTGACTTCTTCCAACCAATGTCCTTTCAGCGCAGCTAGTTTTGTTTTGTTTAATCCTTGCACGGAAGAGCGCGAACTTTGATGACTGGCACGCTAATGGCTACTCTTCAAAGAATACGTTTTACGTTACAAAGAATCACACCGAAATAATTTTAGATTTTCTTGAAGCAAACCCAGATGTTCTTAAAAATTAATTCTCCGAGAATTTTACAAAATAGTACACAAAGGAAAAATGGCCGAGTGCTCCGGTGCAAAAAGCTTAGTCGAATGGCAAAAAGTAAGTCATATTTTTTGCATATTTCAATATTAGTGTCTAAAACAAAAATCGAAAAGGTGAAAACAGCCAATACATAAATATGATAAAAATTAACCGTAAATTTTGTTGATTTACCCTATAACACCATCTATATTAGTAAGAACGTCTTATATGAAATATATTTTTCCCAAGAAACTATAATCGAAATAAAAAATAATGATACTAAAAAAAAAATCTTAACCCTCATAAATGCAGACGAAAAAATACAAATAGTTCGTAATCGTGGACTGAATAATATGTTGTTGCCGTGTCTAATGAAGTGCAGAGTGCGAAAGGTTTAGAGGCATTCAAAAGTCTTGATGAAAAAATCTGCTAATTCAAATTGAATAAAAAAAAACACTAAAATGCAGGGAGGGGGGTGTTAGGGCATGGCGCTGACTGCGCCATTGAAATTTTTAAAGGGGGTTGAGGGGTATTTTTTTATTTGGGGGGCTCTTGCTTTTGGAGGGGGGAGTCTACCGGATATTTTGGGGGAGGACACCCCTACAAAATGTAAAAGATTTGCTGTGCTAATTGAGCTTTTGGGGATGGGAGCAGACATAACAGAATATATAATCTTCCATATTAGGATTAGTAATGTAAAAACCAACCCTCCCCCCCGCTCCCAGTTGCAATTATAAAAATAATCTCAGTTTCAAAGATATGTTCCAGATTTTTTTTCTCTTCTCCTTTAAAATTATAATTTAATAAGCATATACTAAATAAAAAGTATTACTTCTTCAATATTCCTGTTTTCAAATTCCATTTTTTCTAGGTATTGTTTTCCAAAGATATCCTCAAAACAGTACTTTTCTAGATTACTTTTTCAAAACAAGCAACTTGTACCTATGATTACACAATTCCATCTTTATTTTCAAGATTAAAAAGTCAAAACAGTAATCTTGGTTACAAGAGCAGTTTAAAATAAATAAATACTCTGCTTCTGTAAATGTATATTGAAAAATATTCGTAAAAGGAATAAATTTTTCAATCATTATTTCTCTTCAGCTGATAAAGAACTTTAAAGTTCAACCCAAAGGAAAGATCCTAAATTGAAGAAGAAAAGAAAAAAGGAGCATTTTGAAGCATTCCCTTTTCCTTGAAATGCATCATATTACATAGCAGCCAATTTACAAATGCGCACACGATAATCGAATACATGTATAATATTGCTAATTTTGATGTCGGCGAAATGGAAAATCAAACTTTAGAAACAATTCCCCAGAAATTACCAGTATTTGTACTGTTTTGTAATTAGTAAATCAATATCAAATTTCAATAAAGAAAAATAAATTTTCTTACAAATTGAATTCAATTGAAATTGAATATTGATAGTAGGTAATAAATAAAGAATTTAGGAAAAAAAAGGGGAGGAGGATTTTATATCAAAAGAAGACAAAAAAAAAAAATACCTACGTCAGTGGCGTACCCAGCATGGGTGACACCCGGGGCGATAATTTGTGATGTCACCCCCCCCCCCCTAAAACGCAAAAAAAAAGGGATTGTATATTCTGTGTAAGTTTGAAATTCATACGACTTTCAGAAACAACTAGTACTTTTGTGAAAAAAACTAAATTTTAAGTGGGATAATGTACAAAAGAAAAATAAAATTTATAAACGCTTTTTACATAAAATTTCCCCTAGACGCATTTGTGCAGGCCGTCGAGCGGTCAAAAAAATAAGAGGGAGTAGGAAATTCCTAGCCCCTTAATTATTTCAAATGCATTATATCTTGAAAATTTGGAGTGCCCCCGATCCCCCCCCCCCCCCACTCGTACCATAGTTCTTAAATGATGGGTTTGGTTACTGGAATCAATGGAAGTTATCAATCTTAGCCTAATGCATTTTCATTCATAAACATTTTTTACATTGAAAAAGGAGCTCTTAACACGTGTCTACCGAAACACGTGTCTGCAATTTAAATCGGATGTTTGTACATTATAATGTTGTTATTAGTTGAATTAAGCATTTTAAGCTTTGAAAACTTGTTGTAAAGCGAAAAATTTTGCATATATACCTGTTTTATGTTTGCAGTTATAACCCCCCACCCTGCACCATTTTTGGGGTTGGCCACATCCTAATTCGTTTTCCTCGTGCCAATACCTATCAGAAAAACCAACTGCCGTAATTTTATCACAGAAATTCCACGGACAACCACTTTTTCACCCCCCCCTTCACTATGTTCAAGGTTCCTAACATTCTAATTTGTTTTCTGCTTACCAATACATTTCAGAAAAACTAACTCCCGTTTTTGTGTCACAAAAGTTTAACGGAAAACCACTTGCCCCCAGCGCGGTTTTAACCCCCTTCCCTCCCCTTCACAATGTTCAAGGTTTGTAACATTCTAATTTGTTTTCTGCTTGCCAATACCTTTCTGAAAAACTAACTCCCGTTTTTGTGTCACAAAAATTTAACGGAAAACCACTTGCCCCCCAGCGCAGTTTTAACCCCCCTCCCTCCCCTTCACTATGTTCAAGGTTCGTAACATTCTAATTTGTTTTCTGCTTGCCAATACCTTTCAAAAAAACTAACTCCCATTTTTGTGTCGAAAAAATTTAACGGAAAACCACTTGCTCCCCCCCCCAGCGCAGTTTTAATCCCCCTCCCTCTCCTTCACTATGTTCAAGGTTCGTAACATTGTAATTTGTTTTCTGCTTGCCAATACCTTTCAGAAAAACTAACTCCCATTTTTGTGTCACAAAAATTTAACGGAAAACCACTTGCCCCCCCCCCCCAGTGCAGTTTTATTTCCCCCCCCTTGCCCCCCTGCACCATCTCCAAGTTTGGCAACATCCGAATTCGTTTTCCTCGAGCCAATACCTTTCAGAAAGACAAACTCCCAAATTGTATCACAAAAATCGCTCAATCTCACCTACTTTAGGGCAGTCGAGATTTCGCTCCGCAAATAAGCGCCCGAAAAGTCACTTTTCCCCTTCTTTTGGCGCTTGGAATTGCTACTTGCGAGAATTTCCTTTCGAGACCGCTTTTTTTCCTATAGCGCCATCTAGTGAGGCGATCAGAACTAATCTCGCAAGGTGAATTTCGAGCTTGGAATAAGCACCCTGAATCGTTACAAGTTGCACGCGTGCAGACTTTTCACTGTTGTGGAAAATATTTTTAGCAACCAGTTTAAAGATTGAATGAGAGTGTTTATTAAATGTATCGCCCTTGGCTCCTAACGAGAGCGAAAAGGTCAATGGATAGCTACAGGTTTGCAAGGCAGGAGTCGCATCCAAGAGATATGGCTGGTTCCTTCTCGAATAGCTTTAGCCGTGGTCGCTCTGATTTCTATGGAGCCATCTTGGTAAATCCAGAAGGTTCTGATCAAGAACACTAAACCTACTTAATTTTTCTAGAAAGTTCTAGAGACATGACAGGCTTTAACAGGGGAGATTTCGCATTTCTTCTGAAAGTTTCAATGTTAATTTCAGAAAGGTTACTGACTTTTAGCGGAAAACGATCCTAGTTTTTCCAAGATATTTTACTGGAAGAAATTGGGCACATTAGCTGCCTATTATTTTCCAGGAACATTTCTGAATCGTTTTTACAGTGCACTTACACACCTTGATTCAAAGACTGATGCAATATAGTTATTCAGCTTTGATGTTTAATTCAGCTATACCCACTGCTGCACACCGCTGTAACACACAGATTTTAAGTTCGACAATATTAATGTTTTCATTTCCAAAGAGTTTTTTACCTTAAAACGCAAATCATAGTTTTCATGGGGAAAATGATTTTTCATGGCAAAATTGCAAATGCGTTAGCAGTTCGAAACATGAGAGTTTACTACATTGTGTAGGACCAATAAGGTGCATAGACTAAGTTTTGTAAACAGTAGTATGACAGTAGTACGTCAAGTCATGGAAGACATTCTGTTTTAAAAAGGAAAACACGTAGAGTTCCCCTCCCCCCTTCCCGACTGAACAATCGATATGTTTTTCGTATTTAACGAATATTTAATAAAACAGCTATAATTAAATTATTATGTAATAAGTATTGTAATCAAGCGCCAATAAAGTAGGTTGGAAAAAAAAAGCTAAAACTCTTCTATTATTAGGATTCTTCATTTATTAAAAAACTGTTTTAAGTGTTTGACCTTTTTCTATGATTATCTTTTACAATAAAACGTAAAAATACAATTTGAATCAAAGTGCCAAAATTTAGCCATAACATTTTATTGATCATAAAATTGATATTTATTTCTTTAAAAATGCCGAGTTCGTGTAGGAAGTCGAAAACGGAGAAGCAGTATTTGTTTTAGATATAGTCCTATAAAAAGACATCTAAACCAGGCTTATCGAGACCGCTTGGTGTTTCCGTTTTTTAAAAGGGTCTCGTAAAAAGAACTTTCAGAATCAATAAGGGAAAATTCTTTTGCATAAGTTGCAGAAAGTTTATACGATGATTTTTGCTTCAAAAAAAAGCTGAAACATCCGTTGTAGGAGGAAGCATATTTTTCAAACAATTGGGTTGTTTCCGAAATTTAAAAAAAAAAAAAATTCTGAATGAGCATGCTTAAAAACATAGGATTTAATCATTTTTTAAATAATTTGATAAAGTTGAATACTTTTTAACAATTATTTTAATCGATGCGCTGATTGATATTCTTTTTTTACTCTTCAGCACATATCACAAGTGCTGAAATGCCATTCGCTGATGCCATTAGCGCACAGCGCATATCATGTCCTGGCAACGCGGTTGACAGCAAAGCGTAAACATTTAGGGCGGCAAACTACATCACATGTGACGTCACAAGACCACGCCTTTGTTTCTAGAATCGGAAATTTAATTTTAAAATAATTTATTTAAGTTTAATATTTTTTAAAAAATACTTAAATCAGTAGGCTTTTATTGTTTATACTTCTGCCGATGATATTACAAATGATGAAATGCCATTCAGTGTTGCCACAGAACAAAATATTTAATTCGCATCTTTACTCACGTGTATTGGCAACGATATGGTTGATAGCAAGCGTAGAGCGCAATTTTAATTCGCTTCTTGATTATCAAAACGTGGAAACGCGATAGAAAGATGCGGCAAAGTGCATCATTTGCGACATGATCAACACCACGCCTTGTTTGAAAAATCGGATATTTAAAAAAATTATTTAAAAAATAACTGTTGGGAAAGTAAAACTATTTTCTGGGTCCACGTTTTTTTTTTTTTTTTTTTGCTTATTCTATCAATTTTAGTGGCAAAAAGTACTACTTTTGACTAAAGGAAACAACCCCATTTAAAAAAAAAAAAACTTTTACGTCTGAGAGGTATGTCCATTAATTTGCTTTGATGGCTTTTTTTCTTCTTCTTTCTTACGCTGTGGTATAAATGCGCAGTTTGATAGGCATTGTAGAGAAAAGGTTTCTTCACTACCAGGTATTCTCTAAGTGGTTCCGCACTGACAGTCCAGAGGTACTGCGATAAATAGACAATAACAATAGAAACAGAAATGTGAGGTGGAAAAATTAAATTGCCAGTATTCAGAATTTTACAACTCTGCTTCTATTTAAATGGATTTGAATAAAGTTTTCATTGCATTCTGCATGTAAATCAGTGAATAGCAGACGTGTAGATCCGCATAAAAATCTGACCGGTCCTCAGTGATTTTTGCTTGCTCACGTTAGAAAGATTTCCAGACTCAAAAAAGAAAGAAACACCATAGTTATGAGGATAATATCTTATACAACATCTTTTATGCGAGTTTTGTGATTGACTGACGTGCTTTTCTCTGATTCTTCAGCAATGTTTATTACTTGGGTATAATTTTTACAATAAATACTTATCTTATTTTTAACATTTAAATGTTTTCTGCAACAGCTGTTTGACAAAATGTAAAGTTTTTTATGCATTAATTAATTCATTTTTTATTATTATTACATTGTAGGGGAAAAAAGAAAAGAAGGGGAAAAAATCATCACCTGTCCGAGGTTTTTTTTTTTTTTTTTTTTAAAAAAGCACTTATTGGTCCGAGGATTAAAAAAAGTTGAGAAACGCTGATGTAGATCATGTCATGCAGCATAGGTTTGGATTAAAATAATAAAGTTTGAAATTTTGACAATAGATGGAGCTGTACCACTTCCGTTCCACGAGAAGGCAATTGACTCCGCTTTCGTCACGTGGTATCCGGTGACTTCATTTTGCTGTTTTCGACAGATGACATATTTGGATCAAAATATTTTGTCGTGAAAGCAGCTGTTTTTGCAATGTAAGAATAACGAAAATAGCAACAGACGAGTGAAGTGAGTGATGTAAAGGACACTGACTTATTTTGCACATTACAATGTTGTAAAAGTTATGGTTGTCTCATTTACAAGCACGAGGATATGTATAACGATCACCCCCGCGTAAAATTGAACTCGGCGTTCGAGAAGGCGGGGCTAAGTGCCTTCTCGTGGAAAACGGACAATAGCTGATTATACATTAGGGTGAAGCGAAAACGCTCGAAAAAAAGTTTATCTTAATTAATTAGCCTGTATGCGGGAAAAGTTGCCACCTATTAGTGTAATCGTGATACTGAAATGTCAGCTTCTTACGGCAATATCTTTAGCTGCCCATTTGCGATTGAAATTTCTAAGAAATTGTACAACTCAAGAAGTTTTACCTCAACTCTTCGCAAGTTTTCTATTAGGGGAAAAAAACAAGATCTGATCCGGTGGAGGTTGCTGCATAGAGAGATAAATAACACCACTACCCTTTGTCTTCAAAAATATAGGTTTATTGTTTTCTAGAATCACACAATATTGACTCTTGGTTTCAAATTTATGTAGCGAAACTCTAGATGCTATCCTTGATCATATAAATCCTTCTCGAGCGTCATTTCCACATACGGCTGCTGATGCATCAGTAACTAATTTAACGCAGCGTTCTACTGCTTGTAAATGGCACGGGTATTTTAAAACAGTAATATCCTTACTGGAAAAGCCAAAATTATCTGGTTCACATCATTATCAGAAATAGCTTTCGTAACTGGTGGCTCAGTAAGTGCAACTGAATTCCAGTCAATTAAATCTGTATAGCTATCTGCGTTGAAATTTACTACTGGAATTTTGCATTTTCAAATATTGTTACGAGTTGAGCCATTTTTCTACATTTTAAAACTCTTAAAAGGCCCAAGTGTCTCACGTGTATTTTACTATCCGACAGCATTGATAGTAAAATGTTCTCTGGATATCCGAAATACGCGTTTCTCAGCAGTGTTCTATCTACTATGTTCTTAAGCTCTTCAGGCAGAAATCGAGATTTTTTAATGATGTTGTAAAAATGTTGACTACCATACCGACATGATGATTCAGATTTAATATCAAACCACATACATCCGTATACTCTCACAACATACTGTCTTAAAATTTTCAAGTTGTCCAATTGGTCTCTTGTTGAAATATACAACCGCAAAATTTTATTTGCTGTCGTTAACCATCTGGAATGACTCATTGTTCCAGGATTTTTTCGTGACAAGTTAAATGAAATTTTTCTGTTTGAAATTCCAGTACAAATTTCGTAGAGATATCGTTGATCTGTACTAATTTCATTAAACGCAATCTCAGGCAACGTTACTTCTACTTTTTCAAAGTTAACTACAGTCATCTTTTCACATGATTCCAGTTTTTTCCCAATTTCTCCACAATATCCTTTTGGGTCTGAAGTTTTTCTGTTCCAAATGTTGCAGTAAATGGCGTAGAGGTAATTCATTAATATTTACTAAGCAAATAAACCACTAAGCAAAGGCCGTCCAACAGCAAGCTCAATTTGTCTTATGACTCCATTTTTAAATCCTGTATTGACTACTGTTCCGTCGCAACCAACAGCTTTTAACTTAGAAATGTCAACATTTTTCTCTAAAAAAATTAATATGCTTGTTTTAATGTCATTAGAAGTACCAGAAACAGGAGTAACATGGCCAATGTACTTTAACCCAGGTTCAGAAACTAAAACAACATGCTCTTCTGTTATTGTCCTTCTAAATGTCGCTTTTCCTTCCTTAATTTGAATTGAAGTATAGTATTCCCGTCGAAGTATATTCCATATTCTCCTGATAAAGGGAGCTCATCATCATTCCTTTTCAAGACAATGCGGTTTTTATTTCTATCTCTTATTTTACTACGATCGACAACTTTAGAAGGATCTTCTTTCTTAATCATTCCTATATCTTTTAAAGCAGCATTTATAAGAATTGACACTGATCTATCGGACACACCAGTTCTGTCATAAGCATGTGCTACATTTGGAAGTCTAGTTCTCATTTGCGAAGTTGAAGGGGAACCTTGACCTATAATTTTGCTTTTCCTTTTAAAGTGTTTATAGTCAAAAACCGTATCTTCATTTTCATGTGAAGAACTTGAAGAATCCAAAATATGTTCCATATTAGAAGGACAAAGTCTACGGCCTGCGGTTTCCACAATATCTTGCAATTGAGTTTTTTTTTTTTTTTTTTTTAGCCCTTTCAGCTGTTTTTTCTTTCCGTTTCAATCTTTTTTCTATCATTTTGCTTGCTTTAACATCAACATTTCCAAATACCATTTTACGAAATGTTCTTTGATCAGTTAAAAATGCTCTTTCAGCTACAGATACTTTAAATTTACAGTTACAAATTAGAAAGTCCTTGCATTTGCATGGTGAAATATCAAACAGATTTTCTTCACCTAATTTTCTAAAAGACACATTATATTTTGAAACATTTAGTACACCGTCTCTTTTTAAATGTCTCTTAGCATTACGATATTTCACATGATGTTTTCTTACCTTATTATTTATTTGTTGATTCGTTACAGTAGGAAGAGAACTTTTCCCCCATAAGCATTTAAGATCTTCCATTAAACGGGAACACGCATCAGCAAAAGAAGATTCCTTTCTATTTCTTTTTAAAAATCCCTGATGTATATATAAGTAATGTCTTATAAGATCTGCATACGTAGGTAGAATATTATCTTTGAAAATCTTCGAAGCTCCAAACACTGAAAAAAAGTCTTATAATCGAGTCTGAGGCATTTTGAAATGCCCTAAGGAAAGTGTAATAACTTGAAGTACTCACTAAATATGAACAAGAAAAAATAGCTATCACATTATACACTTAATAGAACTCTCTGACGATAGAAAGACAGCTAACTTAAAATAAAAAACGCAATTGACTGTCGTGAACTTAGTTAGCGTTAAGTAAACATAAGCCGGCTAGGAAGAGCATGCGCAAGTGCAATGCACATGTTAAGACCATCTTGCAATTCCCAAGGCTATTCAAGTATTCATTGACTATTTATTTTATTTAATAAGGTGCAGTTTTAACCATTCGTAGCTTTGAAAAGGTAGTAGTTCAAAATATTTTTGAAGGAGTAAAAAAAAAAGAATAATGTAACAAAAGTATGATTATCAACTTAAGAATGATAGAAAATTAAAATTATAAACATAAAAATAATTATAATTGAATCATTTACATTTATAAAAAAATAAAAAGTTAAAATAATCATGCTTTTCCAACTGCCTTATAGTTTAAAGAAGGTCCACCAAAAACTATGCAACCTCTTAGCCCCGGTAGACTAAAAATTTTAATGAAAATAGAATTTATACTTTTTATTAAAAAATCAACTTTATTTATTTAAATTTTGCGACGATAAGCAAATTTTTTTGAGCGAGTGCTTAGTGGTCCGATCAACGGTACATCGAGTAACGCGATCGACATTCCGCGGCGTCTTCCGAAGCCTTTGCAACATAAAACAACTGGTAGACTTCTTTTTTTATATTTTGTACATTATAAACAATTATAGAAAAAAAATTTAGACTTATATGTTTAGGTCAAAATTGACTATTTTTTCGCACCTTGCGTGGGTGGTAGACACGGCACGGCAACGCTTCGGACGCAGTAGATATATTTTTCGTTACGTAATCGATAATTTATACGTAATCGATAAAATTACCGAGTTTCAACCTTATATATATATATAGGACACTTTTACAATTTTTTGCAAAATGTTGCAAATTTCTTTATTAATTATTGCAACGATAACTTTTTGGAAGACTCGCGTTTTCTTCTTTAAAGTAAACTAATGAAATATTTTTCAAAAATATGGCTTTATAGTAATAATGTATGAAAACTGTCGCTCTCTTCCCTACTATAGTGGCTCCCAAAAGTGTTCGGACACCTACGACTTTCAATGAAATAGGACCCTATCCATTGGTTGGAATTATTATTTCGGTATAGGTATTCAATTATAAGATCTATGATCAATTTTCAACAAAACTACATGAACATTTTTTAAAAAATATTTAAACTTAATTTTTTTTAATCAAAAACCAAAAAGTGCCGTTCAAAACCGTATTTTCGTAATCTACCGCCTCCATAAATCTCTAAATATGTTACATTAAGTTCAAATCTGGAGATTGAAGGAGTATTTTCTAAACTTTAGGACAATATTTGAGGCACTAGGCGCAAACGTTGAAAGCTGTGTGCTTCTTATCGTTATCTTGATTAAAAAAAAACAAAGTTGTTTCCGATATCCAAATTTTTGGCTAAGAGTTTAAAATTGGTTTTTAAAATATTTAAATAAACAGCATGATTTATTATTTTATCAAAAAATTCCGAACTGCCAAGTTTTGATGCTGATATGCACCCTCGCACAAGAACCATTTCACCGTCCTGATAAACTGATCCAACTAAGTTCTTAAGATCAAGTTCTTCATTTCTTTCGTCCATTGACAGTTATACAACAATTTAACCAAAAATGTTGAATTTAATTTTATCTGTAAGTAAGACGTTATTCCAAAACGCTTTGGAGCTTATTTATCTTTTTTTTTTTTTTTTTTTGCAACAAAAAGCGTAAGCTTTCCGTTTTTCGCACGAACAAGAAATTTCTGAATTCCGAAGTTCGCATTTAATCCAGTTAATCAAAGAACTTGGCGAACAATTTTAGGTGAAAATTAAATGCAAGTTTTTTCATTAAATTCTGCAGAAACTGTTACAGCACTCAAATGTGTATTTTTCACAAATTTTGAATGGTGTTTGTGGTTTTTTTTACGAATACCAGCCATTTTAAAGTAATAAGCACAATATTAAGGAATGAATAAACAAAACGTTAGAGAAAAATGACTCTTAAGGGTCAACACAATTAAAAATAATTTTTAAAAAAAAACGATATATGATAATTTTAATCATGAATTTATTCGAAAATATTTGAGTGTACGATAATTTTTGTGGTGTATTATTTCTCTGTCTCTTTGTTTTTTGACCCATTTCAAAAAGAAGATCCGTCAATATTTTGAAAAAACTAGAGTTTTATTTAGAATGACATAGGAATCATGTGAAAAAATATTGGACTCCATATTCGAATTCAGTTTCGCGGTATTTTGGTTTTACTAAAAAATTTTAAAGTGTACGAACACTTTTGAGAGCCACTGTATATAAATCTGTCAGATGTCAACACACAGTGACCAAAGTCTGATTTTTAAATAACTAAAAAGTTGTCGAAAAGTGAGAAACATTTTAATTTCTAAGGTTTACAAACTTTTTTTTCGTAAATTTAAGTGAGTTATTAACAATGTTGTAGGTAAAACACATTAGTATTTCTCTCCATAAGTAAGGAAATGTTTCACTCATATAACTCATGTATAAATTCTGAGGTTATTTCTTTTTTGCAAAAATACTCAGAACCACAAATATAACTATAGCAAATAATACTTAGGAGCTACCAATAATTTGAATGATCTAAAATGAAATGTATTTAATTACCGATTAAGTGACAAATAGCTAATGTGATAGTCTCTTTAAGGTAAAAATCTGGGCACCCCTCCGAAACAGAATACTGATGGCTACGCCACCGTAAGAACCAGGGGTTCCGCGAAAAAGTGGTGGGCGTTAAGGGGACTCCACTAGTTTAAGAAATTGAGACGCTCTGCTCTACGAATAAGATTGACACTTAAATCATTGTATGAAGTAAAACTATTTTCAAAATGAATTTTGCCCAGCTCAGGCATTGTGTAATGCTCATGAGCGGTGCATTTAACTAGTGTTCTCAGAGTGTACCCACACACGTAAATTCACAATTTTTCCTAATATATAAACTTTATGAAATAAATCAAACTGGTAGTTAAAGAAAAATAACTATAACGATCGAAATCAAAACTAGTACATAGTAAATATCTTTCATTGTGTTCTTTTCCTTAATTATCGTTTTTCAAGCCTGAAACAAGCATTTTAAAAGTCATTCAGAGCTTTCATATACAGAAACATATTGTCGATGGTTTGGGGAAATTTTAACAATTTAATTACGTGACTGTTGTATAGATGGCGCTATAACCATCATAATGAATATCTTTCCAGAGTTGCGGAGTCAGGGGGGGAAATGGCCGATTCCGACTACTGAATTTAAAAACCTCCGATTCCTCCTACGGCATCTTTTTTAATTTATGTTTTACCGCAATGGAGAAACTCGAACAGAGATTGAGATTTTCATTCTTTTTACGTTTCGTCTATACTTTATTGTAAATATAAGATAAATATAACTTTAGAATTTCAAATTGAAAATCAAATTTCGGAACAGTGGTAACCAACTAAAATATCCTAAACGTTTTAAGAAAAAAAACTGAAAATAATTTAATCTGAGCCCCTTTTAATGATTAACAATTAAATAATCAACAAATCATATGTTTTCATTCTTAAAGGCAGTAACTGGAGGGAAAATGTGTCTGCAAAGTTCCTGTGGGACATTTCCTGTAACTGTAACTAGCGTATTTATTTTCTTTTCAACTCTAATTGTGATGGTAAATGTCCTCCCCCCCCCCCCAATCGGAAATGTTTCAACAGGGTTATATTAATTTAAGTCCCATTTTCAAAACGCCCTAGTTTAAAAACTATTGCTGCAAATGTCTTGACATTTCACCAGAACGGATGACGACTGATATTTCACCAGGCCCTTTATATCTTGAAAATTTGGAGTGCCCCCGATTCCCCCCCCCCACCCCCCTCCTTACCTTAGTTCCTAAATGATGGGTTAGGTTACAAGAAAGTGGAATCAATGGAAGTTATCAACCTCAGCCGCATGCATTTTCATTCACAAACTAAAATTTTTTACATTGAAAAAGAAGCTCTTAACACGTGTCTTCCGAAACACGTGTCTGCAATTTAATTCGGATGTTTGTGCATTATAATGTTGTTATTAGTTGAATTAAGCATTTTAAGCTTTGAAAACTTGTTGTAAAGAGAAAAATGTTGCATATATACCCATTTTATGTTTGCAGTTATAACCCCCCCCCCCCGCCGCCCCCTGCACCATTTTTGGGGTTGGCCACATCTTAATTGTTTTCTTCGTGCCAATACCTATCAGAAAAACCAACTGCCGTAATTTTATCACAAAAATTCCACAGACAACCACTTTTCCCCTTCCCCCCCTCACTATGTTCAAGGTTCCTAACATTCTAATTTGTTTTCTGCTTGCCAATACCTTTCAGAAAAACTAACTCTCGTTTTTGTGTCACAAAAGTTTAACGGAAAACCACTTGCCCCCAGCGCGGTTTTAACCCCCCTACCTCCCCTTCACAATGTTCAAGGTTTGTAACATTCTAATTTGTTTTCTGCTTGCCAATACCTTTCAGAAAAAATAACTCCCGTTTTTGTGTCACAAAAATTTATCGGAAAAACACTTGCCCCCCAACGCAGTTTTAACCCCCCCCCCCCCTCCCTCCCCTTCACTATGTTCAAGGTTCGTAACATTGTAATTTGTTTTCTGCTTGCCAATACCTTTCAGAAAAACTAACTCCCATTTTTGTGTCACAAAAATTTAACGGAAAACCACTTGCCCCCCCCCCCCGTGCAGTTTTAACGCCCCCCCTTGCCCCCTGCACCATCTCCAAGTTTGGCAACATCCAAATTCGTTTTCCTCGAGCCAATACCTTTCAGAAAGACAAACTCCCAAATTGTATCACAAAAATCGCACAATCTCACCTACTTTAGGGCAGTCGAGATTTCGCTCCGCAAATAAGCGCCCGAAAAGTCACTTTTTCCCTTCTTTTGGCGATTGGAATTGCTACTTGCGAGAATTTCCTTTCGAGACTGCTTTTTTCCCCTACAGCGCCATCTAGTGAGGCGATCAGAACTAATCTCGCAAGGTGAATTTCGAGCTTGGAATAAGCGCCCTGGAATCGAAACTAAGCGTGAGGGATACAGAAGTCACCTCATTGAAGCTGAGAGTGCGAATAAACTGGTAGATAAAGTAAATTTATCTGCTGTATGTTTACGGCAACTCACTGGTGAAATAAATTTTCTTCATCCACCAGTTTTTAGGCACTCTTGGCTTCAATGACATGACACCTGCTTCATTGTTCGGTGCAGAACTGTTCTGCTCATTATTAGGACGCACTGCAGTGGAGACGCGGGCCGCATTCAGCCCTCGCAGTTGGTCCGTGTGGCCCGTTGTTTGCTTAAGGAATAGGACCAAGAAGTTGAAATAGAGTGTCAGTGTCATAAAGGTGGGGACGAATATTCAGGTATTGGATTCTGAAAAACATGCATTTAATAAGATAGGCATCTAGTAGTTGAAAACAATAATTTTTTACAACTCTTTTTTTTTTTTTTTTTTTTGTCGATATTTTTCCACGTTATTAAAAAAAAAAAAAAAAATTGAAATTTTATCTTTTTCTTGCGAGAATAGTTTTAATGTGAAATGCACGGACAATGACCGAGAAAATCAAGAGAAAAAAAAAGGTATTTAAATTATAATTAAGAATAGACAAAAACTCAACTTAATCTAACACGCAAATTAATGTTTTGTTAAATTTTTGACGAAGTCAAAAAAAAAAAGTTCACAATTAGCTACAACGACTACTTTCATGCAGAATGAGACTCAAAGCACGCGGCCCTCTACTGCTGCTAAAATTTCCTCTCCTACCACATTGAAAATTATTCAAACACTTTACAAAAAATAATAATAATAATTCCTAAAAACCAGTAAACTTATCTAAGAGCAAATATTACCTATTGACCCATCTGCATACTGTTAAAGGCGAAACTTCACACCGTCGGCTATTTTTCGAGTGCTTTTTCCCGATTTAGACAAGGCAATAATTCTTCCTTTTAGCAAATTATTACCGGGAAGAGCCGTTAATTCTACACTGTCTATTGCAAAAAAAAAAAAAAAACAGAAGTATTTTAAGTGTAGCTTTTAATTAAAAAAGTTCTATAAACTATTCTTTTATTAAACAATGAAGTAGTGTTTCGCATTATTTACACATTGACGTTTGAATGATATCCACAAAAAACTGACAGTTGCAATATTGTGTTGTTTTTCTGCAGAGACAGCGAATAAATTTATGCATTTAAAAAATTCATAGACGTAACTGTAATGTAGAAAAACCACGTTATAATTGGTTTGCTTATTTTGTAGAACATTTTTTTTTCTTTTTTTACGAAAAAACCAACTTTCATAATTTCTGTTTTAAAAAAGTATACGGTCCCCTAAAGTGAGAAAAAATGAAGTTTTAAGCATAGTGCAAAAACTACTGAATATTTTGAGCTCAAATTTTGGATTCCCGCATAAAAGCTCTTCTAGATTGTTTTTCTGGTAAAATTTAATATGGTTTCAGATCATATTTTTTTCAAAAAATATTTAAATAATTCATAAAAAAAACTAAAATTACATTTTAGGGGTTGTAAAGGGCGTTTTTATTATTGGGTCGATTCATATTTTGATATAAAAAAACAATCTTTGCGTGCCTAATCTAGTTTTTGTGTTATGAGTAAAAATATCAAAATACGTTTTAACATTACGAGAGGAATTTTTCAGAACTCAATTCTGAAGTAACGGCTGGTTCAAATTAAACAAAATTTTGTATACAGAGTTAAAAATGAATGCTGATTACAAATATGTGATAAAAAAGGGGGGTTCTTATTGAAAAAATTGAAGTTGATGCTCGTTTTAATATGAAGACGACCCCTTAACAATGATTTTTTAACATAATTATGTAGAACTTTTTATTCCTGAAACAATGACACCTCACACGTGTCTCTAGTGTCAATAGTCTTTGAATACGATCGAGTGTTTCGTTTTTTTTTTTCTATGACTGTGCAAGGCAAAGGTCATATCGAGCTACTAATGCCTTGATTCTATAAATGTGCACGTTTCATTTAGCTGCTCTTTTTTCTCTTGTCACTATTAACATTTTGGCTCTATTCTTCATTATCTTTTCTCATTATAATGCTGAAAGACTGTATGTCTGGATCTCTGTGACGTGCACAGCGCCTATACCGTAGAGGTATGCACCTCGAAACGAGTTTTTGGAAATTCAAATTTGTTCCCTCTCCCCCCCCCCCAGTTTTATGCCCATTTTCCACAAAAAAATTGACAAGATGGGGGAGAAATATTTCATGCATATTTTCAAGTTTTAGGTCATTCGAAATTTTTGACATAAGATGAAGATGCAAAAACCAAGGCCTCATGGGTGAGTGTGTGTTTTACTCCCAAACACCCTCTTCCGCTGCGCCATTGCCAGGAAATAAAATCATGAAATGTTTGAAAAGAGGTCTTGCTGGTAGATATGTGTAAATGCAAGTATCAACAAAAAACAATAACTTGTTCAAGAAACGTAAATTGTTCATAAAACACGAAAAGGAAGTAATGGGTAACAACCCCCTTCTCATCAGAGAGCAGGAGCAACGGTTTTTTGTGTTCAATTTGAAGGTTTTTAAACAGTTGGTTGAACACAAGTCAGCAAATAGAATTAAATTCTTGCGTATTAATGAAAACTGCATTAATAATGAACTAAACTATATTCTTAGCCTTTTCTCCACAGCATCCCACCTCTTAGCTTTCAGCCATAGATTTCACCGTCCGGGGGGTCCGCGAAGCATCCCCCCCCCCTTAGGCTACTGTATTCTTAAACTGGTATGAACACTTAAACAGTTGATCAAGAAATTTAGCATAGCAAGGCCCGAAAGAAATTTTGAAAACCGCCTGTTCAATTACACGTGTACAATACGTAATGAATTATACCGATAATGAAATAAAGCATTAAGTGGTCGTTACACATAAAGATTCAAAAACCAATGAAAAAAAACTGAGTTATACAAAAATACAGTCACCTCTCCTGCTCTGTACAGCAAATTAAAAAAAAAAAAAAACAGTCACAAACCCGTTCCAAGCTTAGACGAGTTTCTAAAAAGAAAAAACTAAACAGCATGCAACAGAAAATCGTTCCATATCCAGGAGCATTGCCAGGGTCCCTCCAATCCAAACAAGCTTCAAAAAGAGCGAGGTTCAGTTCTTGAGGGTTTAATTCTTTCTAACAATATTGTGAGGAGAATTAATTTAAATTTAAATAAGAACTTATCTAAACAGACTAATAAGCCACCTTACAGGCAATAAAAGAACTAGTGTTACACATCTTGTACATGTTGTGTAACACATGTCTACTGTTACACAATAATGGGTCTGAATGTGTAACACTACACACGAAATGGGATGAACACATGAAACACACCACTATGAACACATGAAATGGGTTAAACCATGATCAGGGAACTTTCTTCTTTTCTTTTTTCTCCAAAATATGCATAAAGATATAAAGTTTATTGATTTATTTATTTTATTTTTGTAACGTTTAGTAATTCTTTCCGACATTAGCCATTTAAAACTAAATTAATTTGGGTTCAAAAGTATGTCTGTGCCTTTTACCTGCATTTACGCCGTCTGTCGACTAGTGAGGGCTAGATGAAAGCTTCACCTCAAACTATTTCATTCTAGCGATACGAAGCACCTTAACGACGTTACATAATCATGATTTATATCGCTTTTATAAGTACACGTGTAAAATGCAAGCATAAAATGCCAAACTGAAAGTTTGCTTGAAACGAGTGAATGAATTTTATTGCTCCTTTATGCTCTTAAGTTACTTCGTTCGAATATACCGAGATTGATTATTACCAGGCTATACTAAGCGATATAAAAGTACCAAGCTCCGGGAGGTTGTTTTCAAAGCATGTGATACTAAAATTATTACGTTTTAAGAGAAATTTCATGATTTAGTGTTAGCTGACATAGGAATAGGAGGAAAAACTTTACTTTGGGTTAGAAATTGGCTCACTGGTAGGAAGCAAAGAGTAGTTGTGAGAGGAAATCATTCTAATTGGAGTGATTTTTTAAGTGGGGTTCCTCAGGGATCAGTTTTAGGGCCTCTTTTGTTTAGTATATTTATTAATGACATCAATGAAAATATTTCTGGAAGCATGAATTGTTTTGCTGACGATGTAAAAGTTATGGGGATTGTCGAAAATGAAGAACAGGTAAAACAGCTTCAAGAGGATTTAGATCATATTACTAAGTGGGCAAATAAATGGGGTATGGCAGTTTATATATTATTCCTGTGAATTATTTTTTTGTGAGTATGCGAGATCTTTCTTATCTCTTTAAGAAATTCCGTCCTCATTTTAAAACTTATCAGACCGGCTAATGAGGAAAAATAGACTTACGGTCTAAAATTCAAATTTTTCGAAAACGTCCCTTGCTGTTGCAAAACCTTGATGCAGCCTGTAGTTCTTATGCATTTTTTTTAAAGAAAAGTTCTGATATAATTTTTTGCGTCGCTTTCGGCAAGAAAAAAAGTGAAATTAACCTGTGTGTATTTTTTTTTAATAAAGCTTAAAAGCACTGGAATTAGTTAAATTAATAAGTTTTTTTCGGTAGAACGTTCAGCTATAAACTATCTGAACTTCGGGCAAGCTCGGGCTGTCCGATATAATAGAAAATTTACATTAATATTACGCATTACATGTACTCATAACATACTACAGATAACACACGTAGTAAAATAAATGCAGTGGGAATGCTACTTGGTGTTTCGACTCCTTTATGCAGGCTACAGTTATCATTCAGATATGTTGACTGTTAATCGAAGAGTGTTCTTCATTTTTTTTAAAGCTTTGACTCCAGGGGCGGCATTTCAGCATTTCATTTGGGGGGTCGAGTTTCTCAAATATGTATTGCTACAACGCGGTCCCAAACACACATTAGCTAACAGGAAGTGGTCATAAAATCGGTATAATATGAATAAAAATTAGTGTTTAGAAACAATTAAAATTTTGATTCACTTTCTAATAAGTTATCATGCAAAACATCTCGATACTAAAGTTATAAAATCTTTTGGAAAAGTTTTAATGCATGATTTTCGGAATTCGGAAGAGCAGGGAATCGTGTTACTAATCTATCAGTGCCCAGAGTCGTGCTGCTTTGCCAGTACAGCTAAATAGAAAAGATGGTGAAAAAGCTCATGCTCTTTAGCATGTATGAATTCGTTTGAATTTTTTGCCCATTGTGCTTCAAAAATAATTCTCTAAACTCCTGAAACATAAAAAAAATCTTTCTCTACTAGCTGAGCTGATTGATAGTTAAAAAATAATTGAAGTAACAAAGTTATGTATCAAAACACTTTTTATATCTTGCTCTTCAAAATCCCCCAGGCAACTACAAAAATTGTGAGTAACTTAATTTTTCATCATTGAATAATCTAGTTTCGTCGGCGCTCTCAGCTTCAATGAGATGTCCTCTGCCTCCAGCTCTGTTATTCACTATTCCCGAATGGTGGGTCCATATCAAGGACGAAACTGCGGTCTCTGGATGTAAACCGGTCTTGTCGGTATATTGCTTGTAATTTTTTTGCCTCATGATAAAAAATTTTCTCATAATTGAAACATTTTATTTTTCGTTTTCGAAATCCAATTCAGATAATATAGAGCAAACCATACGGAAAAATATTTATCATCAAATCTTGTGTTAGTTTCACTTGAAACTGAATCTATTATTTCATACAAAATATTAAAAAATAAATCTTTGACTTCACATCATCATGTGGGTTTATGTCACTTTTATTTATTTATTTTTTTATTCATTTATTTGCGCTTTTTTAAAATTGGCTCGGAGAAAGAATTTTTTTGAAAAGTTTCACGCTTGATTGAAATATACATCTATGCAAAATCTACTTTAAGTTTCAATTGTAGATTGAACTATGGTAGTATGGTGCACAGATCAATTGTAGATGGAACTTTGGCTTGAATAGTCCGAAAATTAAGGGTAGCGGATTGAGGATGTTTTGATAGAGTAAAGCATTTTTTAAAAAAAAATTTCCTCAATACAAATTCAATAAAAATTCAAACGACGTCATACATGCTAAAGGGCATGAGCTTTTTCACCATTGAAAGAATCGTTTTGCAATAATTCTTCCAGTCGTCAAATCGGTGCTTTGAAGTTATCGAGAAATGTTTTAATGGTTTTAACTCTTGAAGACCACTTTTTGTCACTCCGAGATTGCATAGTTATAGAGCCCCATAAAAGGTATTTGTATATGTTTTCTTTTTTTTTATTCAATAATCACATGCATTTTTAAGAATTTTCCATGAAAGCATATAATACATTGAGCAGCTGAAACGTGTTTCTAGCAAAAGAAAGCGATGGACACTCATTAAATAAATATACACTTAAAATGAGTGTAAAAGTGAATGTAAAATATCAAGGAATTTTCTTGTGAAAACCTTTGCACTAGCCTCTCATATTGGACAGATCATCGTTACACCGGGCATACAAGTATGAAATATTTAGCCTATATGAGGAAATGTCTTCTTTAGTTAAAATCAACCATTATTCTCTATCAGCTTTCTATGTTCTGAAAAGGCCGGAAAATACTTCATGAGTTTCTAAGTCGTCATCCAAATAACGAAAAACACTTTTTCTAATCTGGGAATGTGTCGCGTTTCATCAAATAGTTACTGAGAACCAGCGAGATTTTTTTAAATGAACATTGATTTCCGACTTCCATAAATTGAATTCACCCATTTTCTATCCTTCTATTCAAAACATTTGGGGGTGCAACCGCCCCCTCTTGACCCCCCTATTTGCCGCCCCTTTTTGACTCCGTCCAGACCACTGAGCATAATGTAAGCACAAAAAAAAAGTGTTAGATATACCTCAAGAGAATCCTTTTTGTGCAGAAAAACATTTTCATTGTATGCTGAAATGTAGATTTTTCTAATAGCAGTGTTCTACCTTTTGTACAAATAAAAAAATACCCCAAATTGAAACTACGAGTTTCTCCCAGTAAACCTTTAATTATTTATTCGAATACGATATAAAACGTTAAAATTATTATCAATTTCATTAGTAAGAAACTCCTCTACTCCTCTGCTTTCGGCTGAAAAGAAAAATACATTTTGTCTACGTTCGAAAAATTACACTTAAAAAGCGGAATCAGTTCAAGTGGTTTTAGTTTTGATCTTAAAGTGTTTGATTAAAAGAAAAACATGTGCAGGGATTTAAGCCGTAACGGTTAATGCAGCCTGCTATGGGAAATTGTTCAGTATTCAAAAATAAAAACACTTAATTTCATTCGAATTTATTGCTTCTCTAGAATTTTGTTTCATTAAATAAGAATAATTTTAAATTGTGTCATGCTGGCTAATGACAAAACATAGACGCATGATTTTTTGGGGAGGGGGGGCAAAAAGCTTTTTTGCTGTTTTTCATTACGCATTCCTTCAATGAATAGCATTCGAAAAGGAATGCGCAATTGCTAGGTTTGTTGGAGTTAAGTGCTGTTAACCAGAATGGCGCCAATTCGAATCCGTGACAATAAATATTTCTTTAATGTTTCTTTTTTTTTCTTCGTCAGATGCCACATGGGCAGGACTGTATTTGCCACAACCTGTTTTTCCACATGCAAAACTACTGCTTTTTCACTAGTCACTCAGCCACACTTTTAATGATTTGCTTTTGATGATGTTTGCATTGAAAATATGTACAACCAAAAGGCGAGCGATGATCAAATTATCACAACGTTATATTTAACCAGGTTTTGTTACTGATGCCTTCAAATTACATGCCTTCTGTTGTGCGCTTACTTTTTTCCGTTTACTATTTTCGGTTCTTCTTCGTAATGTTCTTTCTTTGAAATTTTTAAAGAGCGAAATGTCTTATGAAATGATTCGAAGCACAGTGCGGAGTTCCGCACGGGTCGACTAGTCAGAGTGAATTTTATGAGTCAGTTGGTATTTACAAGGCAGTTGTGGAAGGTTAGAAACAGTCACCACGAGGTCTGCCGGTGTTTTATGTTCATTTGAAGTTCATAAGGTTTTAGAGCTAAAAATAAAGAACTTTTGCACATTTTGAAGAGAAAGGGAGAAAACTCTGTCCAACACTCATCCTTTCCTCATTCTATCTGTAACTGAGTGTCATCAGAATTGTCGGTGTCTGTTACTGGGGGTCGGACCCTTTTTCTAAACTGAGAAATAAAAATAGAAGGAGCTCATTCAGAGGATCCAGAAGTAGCCAAACGTTAGATGTGGTGTACTAGAATGAGAGAAAATAGTTCTAAAATTCTAAATAGATTAAAAGGCTCAGAAAATTGAGTTACCCTGAGAGCGATGTCTTAAACATGTCTGTTACTGGTGCCGTAACCCTAGTATATACGAAATACTTTGGTTAAAATTGTCTCATCCTTCGAAAATCTCCCCAACTGACTGCCTTGATCAGATCTTAACATTGATAATTTTGAATTAAACAGCGTTATCTGATTTTCTTCATCTTTATCTCACATGAAGACCTTCACCATGTTTTAAATATTTTCCTCTGGTGTTATAATCAAGTAAGAAATATCAATTTAAAAGGTTCTTCTAGTTAGAGACAATGCAGCGAAAAGAAAAGAGCTACATAAAGAGCCTTTCAAAAAATGTACTTATGATCAAATTTAAGGCTATAATTGAAAATACTTGGACTCTTAAAATGGTTTTTTAAGATAAAAAAACCTTGAAAATTTATCAGGATTTTCAGTTCAAGAACACGAAAACAGTAAGAAAAAAATTAATAGATAATGAATTTAAAGGGCTTAATAACGAATAAATACCTTTGTGCTGAAAATTAAAATAAAGCTCGCGGATGACTTTTCTCGGATGACTTTTCATTCAGAAGCTCACACTTCTTTGCATTGAAAAAGGTGTTCCTTGTAGCACTGAAACACGTGTCTGCAGTAATTTGCATGTTTTGTGCTTCAATACGTTGGATATTGATTATTTTAAAGGGCTTGTTTAGCTGAAAATAAGAAGCATTTTTAGTACGATCTAGTGACATAGTTCTTTCTCGCAAAGTATGAATGACTGAGCACAGCCGCCGAAGTGTTAAAAGTAAAAGGGAATAAATATTGCAGCATGGCTTTCTTGAAAATACTACTTATTAATTTCGAAGTCGCTCCCTTTTAATTAGTTTCAAAAAGCATTATGTTACATTTTTCGCTAATGAGATACATTTTCTCAAAATATAGGCGAGGTTTAGTGGAGGACCATGGTTTTTTTTTTTTTTTTGGTGAAAAAATAAACTATGTATATCAACAGTTTCTCCAATATTTTTTCTACAAAACGATTTCAAATGCTAGTTAAGTTTGGTGATAAATTAAGAATTTAAAGATCTAATGGCGTTTGTAACTTATATATATAGTTGTTCTAGACCAGGTTTCATGTTTTTAAGAGTACATAAAAATGAAGAATTCATTGATAATCTGAAATTATTTATCAACCCATGGTAGTTGAGTTTCTTAACGGATTTTGCTTCATATAGGAGTTTAATGGCGCAATATATCTGAATTTTTAAGCCTTTTAGCAAATAAGGCGGGAGCTAAGGCAGGATTTTAACCAAATAGCGAATAAATCTATCTGCAATTTCTGCAAAGCAACAGTATCCAGAGACTGCATTTTATCCTCATTTTTTGCAAAGCCAATCAGGAAGGGCCGTGCTAGAGCCGAAGGCGAAACGGAAGATGAATATATGTACTCACTGGAAGCTAAAAATATTTTTGACTACAAATGAGGATCCAGTTCTGAAACTTGTAGCATTTAAGAAACGTTTTCGCAAAGATACTTGATTTTTCACAGGAAACTGGTGTAAACCTGTAGAAACTAGTAAGGTTGCTTCGAAATAACCACATATGCTGCAGAATTATCTTACAGGGCATCAAAAATTTTTAAAATGCAGTTTAATCAATCACTAATTTCTGCTTTAATCAGATGAAGGTAGTGTGTATTCAATGCGATTATGAATTAATAATGGCAATCATCTGCATTTAACAAGAAAAAAATAAATACCTTTGAGCGGAAAAGTAACTGATAATGAACAAAGTTTTGAAGCACAAAACTAGCAGATTACTGCAAACACGTGTTTAGAGGTTTCAAGAAACCTCTTTTAAAATGCAAACAGTGAGCTTTTCGATGAAAAGACATTCGGTAAAAGAAAAGCTTTCATCCAAAAGCTTACTATTTGCACTGAAAAAGAGGTTCCCTGAGACCTCGAAACACGTGTATGCAGTAATCTGCTCATTTTGTGCTCAAAACGTTGCTGGTTAGCTTTTATCCTCCAAAAGCTCACTATTTACATTGAAAAACCTCAAAACACGTGTATGCAGTTATCTGCTCATTTTGCGCGTCAAAACGCTGTTGGTTATCTTTTCCCGGATATCTATTCATCCAAAAGCTTACTATTTGCATTGAAAAAGAGGTTCCTTGAAACCTCGAAACACGTGTATGCAGTAATCTGCGAATTTTGTGCGTCAAAACCTTGTTGGTTACCATTTAACTGCATTCAATGTCTTGCATTTATCCATTTGAAACGAAAACGCAAGAAGTTAAACCTTTTTAAAGGAAAGAAATTCCAAGTTTTGCTGCTGTTAAGTTACCTTTTTCCTTTTAGTCATAAATTAACCAAACCTTCTACCTTTAAAAAATATAATATGTAACTTGAAAATTGGACTTAGTATTGCTCGGGATATAATGTAATAAAGAAATGAAATATGAGTTTTTTTCCTCAGCGTAGAATTTAGCTTGGTTTTGTCTCGGAATTAATTTATTTAAGCTAAACGAGTCCCATTTGGGCGCAGAGGCATTTTAGAAAATTAAATTATATGGTAAACAGCAATAAACAAAAGCGTCTGTAGCAGCTGGCTGAGCGTCTAATTATGCTCCTGGAAATAAGAGAGAGGGGAAAGTGTGAATTTTTTTTTAACGACACATTTATAGCAGAAACCGAAGTTTACTAAACTTTCTGAGAATAGAATTTCCTCATTTAGGTAAATTTACCTTAATAGCACACCGGAGAGTGATAATAATTTAAGAAACGCTTAAGAGTAATAAAAGAAATTCTAAATATAAAGAAACTTTCATTTTGAACGAGCAAAGAGAACTTATTTTCCGTGACATTTTTTTAAAGTGCAGAATATTATTATAAATCCTCATATAAATAATAGCCGATGATCGAGTAACCCGCGTGTTTCAACAATGAAACTCGCACCACGGCATGATAATTTGGTAATATGTTTTGACAATGTTAACTTAACTGTTTTAATGGTAAGACTTATTTCAGGGGAATGAAGAAACGAATAAGTGCGAAACAATGAATGCTACCTATTGGAGTTTAGGGTTCATCCACTGGATTTAGGGTTACAATTAGGGATGCACCGATTAATCAGCCATAATCGGCCAAACTTTGCCGATTCATCGGCGCAAAAAAAAAAATGTTTTTTAAGCATAACTTCAACAAGAAACTATGATGAATCCATTTATGAACAATAAATAAACGTAATTTGCTGCAAACATTATTTTAGAACTGCCCCCCCCCCCTACCAACTTTTTTCATACTACTTGCATACAGTGAACGCTATGTACTGGAGTTTAGGGTTAATACACTGGAGTTAGGGTTAAAATTTCAACTATCGAAATATCGCGAAACATGCCATTTCTTCGTTAAAATGTAGAAGCAATTTTCACCCGCCATACCTCGACGGGCGATTTCCCAGTGTAATAATAAAGTTGGAGTTGGACTTGGATTTGGAAAGTTGGATGTAAGACATGTGCATTTTACTTGCTGATTTATTTATATGTATCAACAAGTAAAACGCGAAGCGCGCATCTCTCGCTCTTGTCGGATGTCTTTTCATCCATAAGCTCATTTCTTGCTTGTAACGCTGAAACAACTGTCTACAATAATCTGCAATTTGTGACTTTTGATTTTTTTATTTCTTACTAGCTACGTCGCCCGGTTTTGCACGGTCTACTTCTAAAATGAAAGTTAAGTCAAGTGACGCATGTTCAACAATCAGGCTTTAATAAAAGAAAATAAAAATACCACAAAATTTCCCGTCAAAATAATCATTCTCAAAGAAAGAAAACGGCAAACCAAAAGTTCCCGAAATAATTAAACGCACCCTCCATGAATACAACTAAAACAAAAAACAAAAAAAAAGAACGAAAGAAAGAAAGAAGATAAATCGCCGAACCCCCAATAATCAAAAGTAGAAATTTTTACCTCAAAACAAAAACAAAATTTTATTTAGTCACAACCGAGAAAAAAAAAGTGGCATTCTTCTAAAAGCTAATTTAAAGCGAAACCGCGAAAACGACAATCTTCCGTTTTAAAATTTCTTTTCCATTAGGCTTAGCATCGCTTTTTAATTTTTTCCCGGTGATTTTACAGACTTTTTTTTTAAATCGAATTAAAGAAATGAACTCTATGGGTGTTTTTCGCGCATTTTCGAATGGCGCGGAAAATCGAACTAATCGGATAATTATTTCGGGTAGAAAGAGCCATTTTTGGGCTTCAAAATTAAAATTCGAACGGTTCGGTACTATTTTGGCGTTTGAAACCCCCCACCCCCTACGTTCCTTCTCGGGTGCCAAGTACCTCTTTGCCAAATTTGGTGGTGATCCGTGGATTTGTATAGGTACCATACACACACACACACACACACACACACACACACACACACACACACACATATTCTTTGTTTTATTTATATAGATTTTACTTTTCAGCATGTAGGTATTTATTTAACATAAATTCGACTTTCTACAATAATTAACTTTTTTTGTCCTAATAAACTGCCCTGAACCATGAAGAAACACTATTAGCTCCAAAATAAGATCAAGTAATTTTAGCAAGACACTTCTGCACTAACAGTTGCACTTTTGCCTGTTGATATAAAAGAAAAATGCTAGTCGATAACGCTTTATCATCAGTTAAGCTTTCTGATGATGATAAAATCCCGTTCTGGCAAATTTTTGATATCCAGCGTAAAACAAGAACTTCCGTCCAAAACTAAACGATCCTACTTTCCCGTATATCAATATCAAAATTCTAGAATCGTATCGATATTCTCTAAATTAGCCAAAGCTGCAAATTTTGTCAAACATACCTTTTCAACATTTCAAGCTAATTTTTAGAAGCAAAATATGCCTCACCCATCTAATAAAAGAGATATGTAAAAAATAAATAAACCAACAAAAAAAAATGTCGCTCCTTTTAAACAATGCAGTTAATATATCTCTGCCCATATAAAAATATATGAACTACTTTCAAAGAGAAAAAAAATAGCAATAAAAAAACTCATCAAAATAAATACATAGTTTCAAAAAAAAAAAAAACATCGCTTGTTAAGCCCTTTTTTTCGAGTAAAAGTAAAGCGTCTCGGGTTAAATTTTTCCACGTTGCAAAAAATAATTTTAAGAAAATAAATAAGTATACCTTGAAAAATTGATGCATTGCTGTAAACAAAAGCCTAAACAATGTTCAGTAGCAAATTTCAAGGAATGGACATATTAATTTCATTAAAAGTTGAAATGTTGAAAATTTTAGTACGAAAGAAAGACAAATATTATAATGAACTATGAAAATAATTACGAAAGAAATTAGAGAAAGTCCTAGTGGTTGTACAAAATGTTAAGATGTTACTTAGGATTTAACATATTTGAATATAACCTTGTTAAAACTATATTATGTGAAAGCAAATTAAAGTTTTTGTGTGAAAGCAAATTATTACTGGGAGTCTTGACGAATTTTTCTGTAATGGTTTTAGAAAAATGTTGCAGCAATTAAGATACATAATTTGCTAATTATTATGGAAGCTTTTTAAGACGTCTTATGTTTTAATGTAAATTACATTTTTAATTGCTTACTTTCTCCAGCTTTAAAACAAATGAAACACTCTTTAAACATTTTATGTTTAAGCGTAATTAATTAAAGCGAATGAAGATATTTTCCTTACATTAGTTCGCTAAGGAATAGCTAAAAAATTAATTATTTTCACTAATTAATACCGTTCAGTTTTTAAAAGTACTATCATTTTTAGACGCGGAACCCTTGTCGTTGGAAAAAATGTTCTTGGTTTGCTACAAGTGGAATATCTCACAGTGAATTTAATGACCATAAAGTTAAGTTAAATAAGTTTAGGAAAACTAAACGTTTCCTATTCAATTATACTAAAATTTATATATCATTTGCAGAACTCTCTTTAGCATGAATGTTCTGCTCTATCTGGCGTAAATTTATACTTTATTTATTTATTTATTTATTTTTTCATTTATTTATTTTATTTATTTATTTATTTATTTTATTTATTTATTTATTTATTTTATTTATTTATTTATTTATTTTTTTGAGCCATTTTGACTTATCTTGGTAAAACGTGTTTAGAACGTTCCAAATGTAAAACCGTTTGTGAATTAAAACATTTTATGCGAGAGGTTTAGAATTCTGATACGCTACCTTTTTGTCTGACAGAAGTGACGTAGGTATATTTTTTTGTGACGAAGAATCGCACATGTGCTCTTCTCGCTTTTTTTTCTTTCTCGTTGTGAGTGGTTGCGTGTACTGCGTTGAGGCGGCGTAGCAATGACTGAATACAACTGTTGGTTGTCAAAAGAAATCCGTTGAAACACTTGTGCATAACCAATGCATTTCGAGTACTGTTTGATGCTTTTGTTGTTTATAATCTACTTTCTTCGTTAAAATATAAAATTTTGTGGTGCATATGTCTAAATCGTCATGGCCGGAACACGATCCGGGGTCCGATTGGTCCGAAGCTTAACGCTTTGCCAATTGAGCTACACTGACTGTCAGTCGGATTGCCTTGTGCGGCAATATTAGTATGATTACAAAAGTCGCGTAGAAGAAAACTACAAACTTCAGACATGTAGTTTACAGGGATGACCACCTAGGAGGGGGTCATTGCGCGGACTGCGCCATTGAAATTTTTAGGGGAGTTTTTTGAGAAGTACTTTTTTTTTGAGGGGGGGCTCTTGCTTTTAAAGGGGTCTTTGTGATACTTAGGGGTGTTCTTAGGAGGGGGAGCACCCCTGTGCTGACTCTTTTTTGATGCTTGACTCTTTTAGGAGAACATAAAATGAATCAATTACCTTTTCAATCCAAAGAAGTGTGAGCTTTTGGATGAAAAGTCATGTGGCACCAAAACACGTGTCTGCAGTAATTTGCAAGTTTTGTGCATCAAAACGTTGGTTAATTAATTCATTTTATTTTTAAACACAAAGGTGTTTATTCATTACTAGCGTTACCCGCACGGTTTTGCCGTAGTAGAAAAATTAAAAGGTCTTTTGGTTCGCCTGTATATTTACAAATAATGTAGGATGAATTTCTCGCCAATTGGCTTGCCCATGTTACGGTTCCACGTTATGATAACTTGGTAATTTATTCGTCCATCTTATGATAAATTTGCTCAGGAAAATGTTCTTAAAATTGGAATAGAAAAAGAACAAAATCGAATTTTTGAAAAATCGCTTCGAGGTGCCCACGCTACAAACTAATTCTGTGCCAAATTTCATGAAAATCGGCAGAACGGTCTAGGCGCTATGCGCGTCACAGAGATCCTGACAGACAGAGAGAGATCCGGACAGAGAGATATCCAGACAGAGACTTTCAGCTTTATTATTAGTGAAATAAAGAAAAGTTAAATCAGAAGATTTCATTTGCTCACTTTTAAAACAAGGGAGGAATGAAAAATTGGATTCTTAACGTAAATATTTCCCGAGGAACTATTATTTTATTTTAAAACTTAGTTAACTTGCTAAATTTGCTGGAATTGCGTTTTGGTATACTTTTCAATGGTTATTTTTATGATATAGCAACTAGAGACTATAGTAAAGTGCATTTACAAGACAAGTACTTGAAACAAGTCTCGGTCCAAAGCGCTCTTGGGACCAAGATGGAGGATAGATCAGCCTGTCCTCTGAAGGGGTTCTAGAAGGAGTCACTGGTTCATCGAGCTCATCAAATTGACAGGCAATCGACTAATCTCTCCCCTACCCCAATTTAGAGCTTCCCTGTAGCCCCAAAAGCTGTACTTTTATCATGTGTCTTTATTGACAGCTTTATTTCCCGTTTCCGTTTGTTTTCCTAAACACTTTAAAATACGATTGCAGGCTAAGCAGCTAGAGCTGTCTACTGACATCCCAGTTATGCCATCCAGAGAACTCGCCGGGCCCAAAAAAGAAAACGACGAAGACAAAAAAGAAAAGAAGGGGGAAAGAAGAAAAAAAGGGGGGAATGAAAAAAAGGGGTGAAATGAAGAAAAAAGGGAAAAAAGAAAATAAGGGGGGAAAGTTGAAAAAAAAGGGGGAGGGGAATCAAAACTGTTTACTAGAAAACAATTAATTCTATTTTTTGTAACACAGTAGCAAGTACCAAAAGAAGTGCCACAACAGCAAATACCATTTTACCTAGAGAAAGAATGAATTCCTTTCTTTTGTCTTCCTTTTTTTTTTTTTTTTTGCGTCAATGTCGCACTCCCCCCCCCCTTCCCCAAGGCTCGGGCCCCTAGTTTCCGACTTGGCTGACATGGCCTCTCTCTTCAGGCCTAAGCGGCCCTCGCATTGCATGTAGTTCTTCCTTATTCCTGACTACTTACCTCTTAATACCCAAGCTTTGCCTTCAATGAACGTTGAAAAGTAGTAGTGTCGTGAACAATGGGGCTGTTTTCATCTGTCAAAAGTACTACTTTTAGTCACTGAAGTTGATAGAATAAGCAAAATAATAATAATAATAATAATAATAACATGGACCCAGAAAATACTTCCATTTTTCCCTAACATTTAATTTCTAATTAATTTTTTTCAATGTCCGATTTTTCAAACTGGGCGCGGTCTTTATGACGTCATAAGTTTTTTGTGACTGGCGCGTAATCCACTGGCGTCTCTGAATGTAATAACCAGGTTATCAGTATAGCATGTAGTTCTTCCTTATTCCTGACTACTTACTGCTTAATACCCAATCTTTGCCTTCAATTGACTACTTGAAAAGTAAAATTGTTGCAGACAATGGAGTTGTTTCCATCAGTCAAAAGTACTTCTTTTAGTCACTGAAGTTGGTAGTATATAAGCAAAAAATGTTAATTACAGTGAAACCTCCCTTAACGAACACTCCCGAATAACGGACACCTCAAATTAACGGACATTTTTGCAAGTCCCAGTCCCTCAATATAGGCCATTCCATGTAATTCACTCTGAATAACGGACACTCCGAATAATGGACAGTTATTTCACAAAAAATTTCCCTTGCGATCGTAGCACTTCCGTTTTTTTTTTCTTTTCACAGAATATCTTAGTATCTGCTTGCCTTACTTACAAAGCTTTTCATCCTCCACAACTGATATCCCCTCCCCCCACCTATCATTTCCTTATCACTGTTTCTTGGAATTAAAAGGGTGGTAATGGGCAGAGGCAGCGATTGGGGCTTAAAAGTTGGGGCAGAAAAAAAAAAAGAACTTTGCGGGCAGCAAAAAATGAAAAAGGAAAAAAAAGTCATAATTTTGTAACGGCTATTTTTGAGTTTATTGAAGCAGAAAGAAAACTCATGTCAGTCTAACAATTAACGTACGTTTTTCTTAAGATTTTAATGAATTTTGTACACAATAACTATTCAAAAGTTAAGATAAAAAAGAGGAAACTGGGCGCTTTTTCTAACTGGGGCTCTCGGGAGTTCCAATTGAGCAGACCGGCGCCGGTAGTAGTCGGTTTTATGGCGCCGTGGTTTCGTTGGGTTGTTTAATTTTTAGACATGAAAAAGATTTTCCCATATTCAAGGTCATATTGAAAACTGTCAATCATGCAATAGTGATACTCGAGATAAAATAAGTAAATTAACCAAAAAAGTGTGTGGGGGGAGGGGGTTGCTTCGCCGAATCGCCGCCGTTGGTAATGCAAAAAAGAGATGTCAAACTGTTTTAACTGATTACTTTAATTGATTAAATGCTTTTTAAGAAAAGTATGTGCTGTCAGTATACCTTTATTAAGAAAAAACAGATTAATTACACTTGATGTAAAATGTAGCAAACCTTTCGCAATTGTTTCGATTGTGTTCTACAAAGGGAACAACAGTCCATTTTGAAAAAGGTAAATTAAGTAGTTCCTCCTAATAGCGGACACCTCCCAATAACGGACAAAACTTCTAGTCCCTTGACTGTCCGCTATTCGGAGGTTTCACTGTATAATACTAACATGGACCCAGAAAATACTTCCATTTTCCCAACATTTAATTTTCACTTAATTCTTTTAAATTTCCGATTTTTCAAACAGGACGTGGTCTTTAGGTCGTCATAAGCGTTTTGTGACTTTGGCGCGTAATCCACTGGCACGCTGAATGCTTATGCTTGCTGTCTACCGCGTTTCCACGTTATAATAATTCAGAAGCGAATGAAATATTGCGCTCTACGCTTGCTATCAACCATATGGTTGCCGGTACACATGAGTAAAGAGGCGAATTAAATATTGTGCTTGTGCTAGTGGCATCAGTGAACAGCATTTCATCACTTATGATATCATGTGCAGAAGCTTAAAAAAAGAAATTGAATTTGGGCAACGATAAAAATAGTTTTTTCGAAAATATTAAACTTTGTCGAATCATTTAAAAAAGGGTCAGATCCTGTGTTTTTAAGCATGCTCTTTCAGAAAATAATACTTTTAAAATTTCGGACCCCGTTGCTGGTGTGCTAAATTT
The DNA here is from genome assembly GCF_026930045.1 of Uloborus diversus. NCBI lineage: Eukaryota > Metazoa > Arthropoda > Arachnida > Araneae > Uloboridae > Uloborus > Uloborus diversus. The sequence continues at coordinate 18,226,582 of NC_072738.1, forward strand.
ACTTTAGCTACTAGCTTGGGGGCACTCTTAGCTTAAGTGAGATGACATCTGCCTCCAACTCGGTTAATGCCTCTTCATGATAAATGAGATGAGTGTGATTACTTTTCTATCACATATTCAAAGAAAATTAGGACTGGTATTTATCACAGTGAGATCATAAAGAAAACTTTATTGCTTTTAAAAAAAAAAACAAAAAAAACTTTATTTTCTTCGTTTACTTTTTGTGTACTTGAAAAAAAATCGCAAGAATTTCGTTTAAAATGTTTATTGCTCTTGCCAAATGATAAATAAATTTGGGACTTTTGTTTAAACTTAGTATGATTAGTCGTAAAAAACTTCAGTGAGGATAATAGATCACGAATAAAAACGTATGCGTGTGTAAAGGCTAACTTTTGTTAATGATGATTCATTTGACTTTTAGATGGCGGACTAGTTAGTTATGTGTTGTACAGCGCCATCTACAAGCTAACGGAGTAACTATATTGCTTTTATAAAGAAATACGCTAAGTAAAAAAATTTAAAAAAATATATATAATTCCAGAATTTGTTCTGTTAAGATTCTTCATAAGTAAACCATCGGAACTACAATCCTTTCACACTAGTTCTAACATGTCTTTTGCCATTAACCTAATACTTCACTGATTTCGTATTGCTACCAGTTTTTTAAGCTCTATATTTTGATATGTATATTTAAAAGAAAAGCAATCAAAAGAAAAGCAATCCGTTGTATCATTTTCAGATTCATTCCACGCCGAGCGCCCGACCTTGTCGGACGTGTTTTTTCTCCTCTCTCGTTCTCCGAAGCCTATGCCCTCGACGCGGAAGAAACAGTGCGCAGCTCGGGATAACGGCGTAGAGGCCCTTGTCAGGGCCGGCGGGGTAACTCCCGTCAGCGAAACCGTCCCCCAGCTCAACGCCTGGCCTTCTCCCGATTCTCTCATGTCTTTGGCTACCATTAGGAAGAAATACCCATGTACCATTAAAAAGGGAATATCCACTCGCTTCCAACAACTTCTTGATCGCTACAAGTTTAATCTCCTGGCAACCAAGGAAAAATACGTTGAAGCTTTCGACCAGCCCACTCTAAACGGCATTGCGGACTACCTTCAAGAATTTCTCAACGCCCTCTTCAGTCTGACCGACCCAAGAACCTGGACTATGGAAGAACAAAAAATCTACGATGATGCTGATCTTCTCGCCAAGGAAAACCAAACGAAGATAGACGGACTCTTTCCCCCTGACATCCCCCTCGACAGCGAAAGCGACGAGGAGTTGCCCACTCAGAACGATTTCGTTAAGGCTAAAAGAACCTGTCGGAGCCCTCCCAAGGAAAAAGTGACGGCTATCCCCACCAAAAACATGTTCTCCACCCTCTCCTCTAAAGATGACGAACCAGCCAGTCTACAGAGTGCTACTCCTAGTATGGTTACAGATCAGTCCGAACCTTCGGCCACCCAGGATGCTCCCAGAAAGACCAAGGCACGTTCTCCGCCTCCCATCACTGTCGCCAACCCCCCTAATCCAATTGGTATCTTGGAATTCCTGTCTAAAGTGTGCGCTGGTGCCATCCAAGGAAGAATCACTGGCGAGGACCTCAACATCTTTCCAGCCCTCGAAGATGACATCGACCTCATTGAGAAATACCTGCAGGAGAAGAATCTCCAATTTCATAGTCGTGTCCTGCCCAGTAAACGCCCGCTGAAGGTTGTAATCCGAGGCCTGCCCAACAACTTCCCTACCGAGGATATTCTTCAGGATCTCAAAGGATACGGATTCGACGTCGTAAAGGTTCTCCAAATGAAGACAGGACCAGAGAAAAGGTTGCTGCCCCTTTACCTGGCCGTACTTAACAAAGACGATAAGGCCGACGACGTCTTCGGTGTCGGAAACATCGGCTACCTACGGATCAAGGTGGAGCGACTTAGACCCAAGACCACAGTGATCCAGTGCTACAGATGCCAGCGCTTTGGCCACACGGCGGCCAAGTGCCATCGCTCCCCACGATGCCTAAAATGTGCCCAGGAACACAGGACATTCGACTGTACTAAGGACCGTACTACCCCAGCCTGCTGTGCCCTGTGCGGCGGCCCTCACCCTGCAAATGCTCCTGTCTGTCCTGAAAGACCAAAACCCCGTCAACCCAAGCCCCCCAGGACCTTTTCTGCACAGATTGGAAACGCATGGAAAGATAGGACTCCACGCTCAGCTCCCAGGACTACGGACTTCCTTCCCAGACCAGTCGCCCTGCAGCAGCTCTCCGCCCCCGACTCCAGCCAGGTCCTGGCACTCCTTACCCAGGTCCTCGCACAGCTCCAGGCCCAGCAACAGCAAATAGATGCCCTCGTAAGCGGCCTCGCAGCCCTAGCGAGGCCATAAGCTTTCTCCTCCCCCCCCCCCTTTTTATGTTTCATGCATTGTGTGCTTCGCACATTTTTGTCTACCCCACTCACCCTAATCGATTTCAGGTAAATGGGTATTCACCCAGGCCTGTGAAAATTCAATGTCTTGTCTTGTCTTGTGTCGTTGTATTGCAGCAAAAGGTCGAATATCTAATTAAATAAGCGGGTGAGAACAGAAGCGTTGCGCCTGCGTCGAGGTTGAAGTTAGCTTGAATGAAAATCCGTAAAGTTTAATGACTTAGAAATGGTGCATATAGACCAAAAATGGGCCCCTCGAACTCCAAATTGTTCTATACAGCCACATATTGTTTGGTAAAATGTTACATCGTTTTCAGAGGGAGGGTTTTAAAGGGAGAGAGGAAAGAAGTTGGTAAATTAGTACTTTTTATCAGTTTTTAGGAAATATTTAGAAAACTATTGCGTTTAGCGCAAAAAGTGCAGTACACAAAGTAATAATCTATATATATAAAAATGGACTTTGGTAAATTTGTTCCCTAAGATCTCAGAAACTACCCCGCAGATTTGGCTGAAACTTTCACCGTTTGTTCTTTTTGGTACTGGGGAGGTTTGTAGACCAGTTCGATAAAAATCCGATTGATAGTTCCTTTTTTATTCCAATTTGTCCAAATTTTCGCATGAATGCCCCAACATGACGATTAAAAAATACGTGCACATATTAAAATTATGTGTCCATCGAAAGCGCTTATTTTTCTGCTGAAGGCATCTGTTAGAAAGTTCTAAGTTGTATGAAAAACGAGTTATGGGCTTTTTTTGTTCCATGTTCGCAGGCTTTCCTCAATACAATTCATTTTTTAGTGTATCATCTCAACTCCCAGTTCAAAGCTAGAATTGTTGAATATTTTTGTGTTTCGTCTGACTGTTTGAGGCTTTTCTCAAGTCAAATCTTAAAGTATCGTTTTTTCCCCAAGATTGGCTAATAATAATTAGATTTGGCTGATTATTTTCCATTTAAACGGAACTTCAATTGTAATTACTGGATTTTTTTATAATTATTTGTGCTGATTGGACACTTAATCATTATCCAATCTCACAGCAGAAACCTCGGCAAAATTTATGTAGAAAGATTTCATTAGCGGATGCATTTGGCAGTTTTGCAACTGTCGCGGTTTTTGAAGCCAAAGACTATGTAATAATGTTTGTCAGCTTTCAGAATGTAAACAAAATATCGCCAATCAAAGAATCTTTAAAAACTTTTTTTTACTGTAAAATAATCCAGCAACTTAATTAGGCAAATCCATAAACAGCACAAAAACTTCCATTAATGTGACTTTGTGCACAAATTCAAACCAACGCCAAACTTTACTACTTATTTTGGAAACATTATGGATGAAATTGTTTAGCGTCATTTTATGGTGACCAAAAGTATTTTAGCATATGGTGACAATATCTCTTTAACAAAAATTAGTAACATACCGTTTTACAAAGTAAGGAGGGGGAGCATTATCCAAGGTATCCCAAAACGATTTCCGCAAATTCGGTAATATTTTAAATCGCACCAAGAACCCACAATAATTGAAATTTTCCAAAATAATTAAAGCAAGTTTAAGGGGATCACGGGCGCGCGGCTACATTTTTTTAAACAGTTCGTTCTCAATAAACATACAGAGAAGGTAAGACTCAATGTAAAAAAAAATAATAAATATTAACTGATAAATCTTTTTAAACATATGAAGTTTAATTTCATATTTCGGAAATTCGTCAAATTTGTATACGTTTAAATTTCGTGTTTTCGTTTCTAAATGAATACTATTTTGCTCTTTTTACTTACTGCTACACTTTAGTTTTATGAGTAAGGAAGAAGCTAGATTTTAAATCACGTCAAAAAGGTGTGTTTTAAGTTCTTTCACTTAAAACAGAAAACAAATGCAAGTAACGATTGTTTCTCATAATTATTGCTAATCCAGGCAACGCCGGGTATTTTTGCTAGTCTACACTAAATTACGAGCAAAATGGTCCTAAGCATTATTTCATTAAGTAAACGGTTTCAGAGTTACGGAGGGTGTTAAAATAGAAATTTTTGATGTTTTTTTTAGATTTTTCGGAAAAAATATCCTTTCACACCTGCTTCAAACATGTCTTTTGCCATAAACCTTATACTTCACCGGTTTCTTATTGCTGCCAATTTTTTGAGCTCTATATTTAGGTATATATATTTTAAAAAATTCGCACCGTTGTTCTTAGAGTGAAAATCCAAATTTCATTTAAAATAAGCGGGCGAGAACAATAACGTTGCGCCTGCATCGAAGTTTAAATTATCTTGGATGAAAATCCGTACATTTTTTTGAGTTATAATAGTGCAAACAGACCAAAAAAAACCTATCCAAACATTCAAAGTTTCTCTCCAACTCCAAATTGTTCTATACAGTCCACATATTGTTTGGTAAAAAGTTACATCGTTTTCAGTTGGAGGGGGGGAAAGAAGTTGGTAAATTAGTACTTTTTATCAGTTTTTAGGAAATATTTAGAAAACTGGCGTTTAGCCCAAAAAGTGCAGTACACAAAGTAATCTAAAAAAATGCATAACAATTATGATTTATAATTACATCTTTCTTAATCATAACATTTTTACAAGTGCAGGTTTTGAAGTTTTTTCTTTAGAAAAGAGGCATACATATTTGCCTGTATATTGCAGCTATATTTCATCAAACTTTTTTAAAATTCGTAAACTGAGTGCAATACTAATATTTAATAAAAAATGTAGATCGTTACATGCGACTTGTGATTGCAATACCGAATACCGGTATTTCGAGCTATTTTGCAATTTTGTAATACCGGTATTAGCTGGGGTAAAATAACGGGATTTTCGGTATTATCTGAAAATGATAAAATGTTTTTAGTTAAAGAATTTTCAATTTAACTTATTAGATATCTGTTGTTATTTTTAATGTACAATTCTCTTTTGGTGAGATATTACCAGAAGCTGTACAGATTTGGCTTCAAAAGCACGTACTTATAAGAATATCGAATAATAAAAGAAGCGAAAGATTACAAAATGATATTTTTATCACTGAATGGTGTGATGAATCCCATTTTTGTGTGTCTGTGTGCACCATGTCACTATTTTTTCCATTTCCTTGATCACGCACTTGCCCTTTCGTAAAATGTTGTTGCATATGATTGCAAATGTATTTGTGCTATGAACAATTTATTATAACCATCAATTGCTGCAATACTATTATATACTTTTTAAAATATTTGTCACAACTGTACTGAATTTTGATACAAAAAAGTTTTCTTGTGAGTTTAATAAATGGTAATTTGTTGTCACCATTGGTGTGCTGTCCTGCCTCGCTATTTAGCTGTATTCTTGGCGAGATACCATCTGGCAATATTTCAGTGTCTTGAAAATTAACATAGAGGAAAGGCGCAATTAACTGGAAAACACGTTCAGATATTTACATAATTGTAAAGAATTTTGAAAAGAAAACAAAAGCGAATAATAAAAGGAAAAAAAAGATCAAATTAAATTAAATTCATCGTAAATTTCAAACCAAAGGGTTAATAAAACGCAAACTCAAACCGATTATCATCAAGAAAAGAATCCTTGAAAAGGATGTTAATATATTGGAAATGAATACTTTCTCGAAGAAAAAACTACAACAAGTTATAACAATTTTAAAATAATAATAATTCACATAATACAAAGAACCCCCCTCCCCACACACACACACAAAGATTTATTCAAACCAACAGGTAAGAGACCGACTTATTTGAAGAAGGATTTCGGGGCAATTAGAGGAGGTGTATCGTGCAATATTACCAGTACACTGCGGGAATTTATAAAGAGTATTTTCAACTGCTGGAAATTTGTGCACTATGATGAGGTCCCATCTTAGTGACAATTCATAAGATGCATTATGTTTTTCTATTATTGATCTTATATTACGATGTTTGTTTTTTCATTTTATATTTTTCACAATACGTTTTCATAAATATTGCACTTTTTGAACAAAATTATAAAATGCGGCTGCTAAACAATATGATTTTGATCATTTTTTGGAAAATTCCTAATGCCGGTATTGATACCGGTACTCCGGTATCAGGTTTTAAAAATATCGAATACCGGTATTGCAATTTTGGTCCGGTATTGCAATCCCTACATGCGACATACTGATGAAAGATATTCACCAGTATTCAGTCCTGATCAAACAAAGCACCGTTCTCTTCCAGATCTTCTTCTATGATATTAGTGTTCCTGTTAATACATCCTAGACCTGAGCTATTACTGCACATGCTTGAGCAGTTTAGTGCACTATTTCTGCACTCGCAGTTACGGACGCATTTTCGTCTTTGCAAATGTACACTATGTGGGAAAGTAATTCCTGGAGAGCTGCAGAACGCATTGTTATAATTGGTTCTCAGGTGTTCACCAATCTTCTTCCACCCACATTGGAGCGGATTCTTTTTCTCATCCAGCCACTGTTGGACCTGGTGGTAGGTTCTATATGAATACTGCTTGGAAGCTGCTGAAAAAGGGGGGAGGGCAGCCAACTTGTACAGTGAATGTATGGGCTGCTTTGCAATAGCCTGCAAGTAATACTGATAGCGAAAGCTATCTAGATCTTCAGTATTTTTGCTTCAAACATCGCAAAAAGGAAATGCTTTCCTGCGTCAGCACTTAGAGCAGGAATTAAAATGGATAGAGCAAGTTCAATCATTCGCTTAGCAAAAGCTGATCCAAAGACCTCAAGTCACGTGAGTCAACAACGACGAATGGTTGGCCCGTTTTGCGTGAAACAAGCGAAAGAAACCTGATTTTTTCCAATGCTTTGCTTTAAAAATCTATCAAGTGACCCTAGGTCTTGGTTTCATGAACGAAAGTCTTCAATTCCTCCATTTCATCTCTTCTCAATCCGTCAGCCACTGCACTGGGGTCAGCTTTGTACGAAGAGCGATGTTGGCTTGTACTGTTCTATACGGTGAAATTTTTCCCGTCTTGTTGGTAGATGATACAGTGTCACATCGTGTAAAGGCGTATATTGGTAAGAGTGCACCTTTCATATCTCCAACGCCTCGCTGAATGTCTGAAATATGTACATCTTTTCCTGCTGATTGCCTTTCTTTGGTACCACCATTTTCAATTTGTTTTCTGATGGTGTGTGAACAGGCAATAAGACTAGTAAGTCCGTATCATCACCAAAAGCACACAAACTGCAACTCCATTCCTAGCTTTACCAATCGCTGGTAAAACTATTAATAAGTCAGCGTCACCCGATGCTTGATGAAATGTGCAACCGTCTCTTTGCAAGTGCATTGTAAGGAGAGAAATAAGGCCAATTTTGTCCTTAACGTTAGCTAGAAATTCACTTTTCGGAAACTCGATGAGGGTAAGTTGCTCATTTTTAAGCACCTTTCAACCCCTGGCAATCCTGATTAGTTCATGTGAAAGGGGTAGAAATTCTTACTTTCACGTTTTATTTACAACTTTTGCTCTTCATATATGGTTACAACTTTAGGAAACTCGATGAGGGTAGGTCAAGCCTAGTGGGCTCCCATGCGGTGCCTTAGCTTCTTTTAGGCTACAATGCGACTGCACAATATTACTTTTTAACAAAATTGTTTATTTATTTCTGTTTACGTAATAGTTAAAATTTCTTTTTTACAAAAAATCCTAAAAATGCGAAAATTTTCTACTTTTACAACCGTTGTAACTCTGGAACCGTTCACTAAACAAAATAATGCTTAAGACCATTTTGTTCGTAATTAGGGTAGATTATTTTGTATATTGCAGTTTTTGCTCTAAACGCCATAGTTTTCTAAATATTTCCGAAAAACTGATAAAAAAAACTGCTAATTTACCAACTTCTTCCTCCCCCCTCCCCACCCTTAAACCCGACGCTGAAAGCGGTGTAACTTTTTACCAAACAATATGTAGACTGTACAGAAATATTTGAAGTTGGAGGGAAACTTTTACTTTAGATGTTGAGGTTAGGAATGTTTTTGGTCTATTGGCACCGTATTATTATAAATCATAAAACTTTAACGGCTTTTCATACAAGATAAACTTTGATGCAGGCAACAACACATCTGATCTCGCCCGCGTATTTAATTAGAGATGCATACTCTTCACTATCATCAACGAAAAATTTTTTTTTTAATATATATAGCTAAATATAGATTTTAAAAACTGGTAGAAATAAGAATTCGATGAGATATAAGGGCCTAGCAGCTGAAATGTTTGAACCAGGTGTGAAAAGATTGCAGTTCAGCATTATCAAACAATATGTAGACAGTATACAACAATTTAAAACTGGTAGAAAACTTTTACTTTGGATGTTGAGGTTTATGTCTAATTGGCACTGTACTAGTGATTCCTCGATTGATAACAGCTTAGCTGAAAAACTTTTACATCACTTTGAATTTTCTAAAGGTAGAATCCATGTCTCAGATTTTTTTTCAAATTTAACAATATGTTAAAATTTATAAAAAAAGAAGTATGAAATACGTGTATTATAGATTTACCCAAAACATTCTTGAGCAGACATACAGGTCCCCAAAGATGGCGTTCTTTATTGATTTCTCACTTGCGATTTTCGAAAAAAAAAAAAAAAATGCACAATCCTCGAATTTTCACAACAATGGGATTATGTGAGAAGTTTTGGTCAACCGATTAACGATGAATGTATGTGGAATTCTGCAAAACTTATGAAATAAACATTGAACAGCAGGAATCCGATAATTGTTGACGTGGACCGGGGCTGTTTCCAGGTCAAGACAAACTGCTGACCCCCATGCTCATTTTTCCATTTCTGAACCTGCGTGTGAGTTTAGAGGAAAACAATTACTTAACCCCATGTTAATTTAAGTCTAATGGCAGGATAGAGGTTTTTAAATTGTTTCTTACCAGTTTTGTTCCATGGCACGGAGCAGAATCATCCTGGAAAACGACGTTTGGAACTGAAGTAAAGTGATCCCGGATAGTAGAAAGCAATTTCTCCTCTAAAATGCCAATATACACATGAGCGTTTACTGTTCCTTGCACAAAGTGAAGCCCACAACTCCTTGATCAGAAATGCATCCCCAAATCATCTGGGATACGGGATGCTTGACTGTGTGTTGAATGCAGTCGGCATGATATTCCTCTCCTTTGCGGGGCGGGTGATGTAATTTTTTTTAACAACGCTGTGCATTATCTCAGAATCGGTGGAAAAATCATTAAAATGCGATAACTTGCCAGAAAAGACAACCACACGCTCGAATTTCATCACTTGTGATGTCACACGATGAAACATATTGGTTTTAAATAATGAAAGAAATTAAATATTGAGGGGAAAAAAAGTATTTTCTGGGATCATGATTTTTTTTTTCTTTTGCTTTTTCTACCAATTTCAGTGACTAAAAGTAGCATTTTCGACTGAAGGAAACATCCCCATTCTTTTCGGTTGAATTTTCCCCCAAGACTTTACTGAATCTTCTCCACATAGTGTAAAATGAAGTCTCCAAAAAGTGTCTGTGTGTTTGAACTTGCAAAACTCAAGATCTACCCGGCCGATTTCGCTGAAATTTTTACGGTTTGTTCCTTTAAGTACTGAAAAGGTTTGCAGACCAGTTCGAAAAAAAAAATCGATGAATAGTTCTTTTTTTATTCCACTTTAGGTAGAATTTTTATATAAATTCCTGAATATGGGGGTGAAAAATTACTTGCACATTTTAATATTATGAATCGTTAGAAAGAGTAGAATTTTCCGCGTTGTAAACAATTTGTTTCAATGCTCTAACTTAATTACGACGGGAATTAATTATGTTTTCAGCTCAAATTTGTTTAGACTTGGCTGAAATTTAGGCACTACTTTCTTCATTAAATTCATTAATAAAAAGTGAAGGACTTGTTCCACAGCTTTCTTTTTGATACCATTGGAAAAAGCGACATTTTTTACTCCAGATCTATCTTGACCTATCGTCGAAAATTAAGCTTCTATCTCCAAAGAAAGAAAAGTTACAAGCGTTTTTAAATCAAGTTCGAAAAATTTGATCTTCATTCAAGTTTTTTGCATTTGATTTCTTAAACTTATTTTATTTCGTGTTTCCATGGTTACGCTTTTAAAATCTGTCTTTCGCATTTAAATTTCTTAAAAGTATTTGAATATCTGTCCTCATTGCTTGGAAAAGAAATTTTGCATGGTGTTTTTTATATTTATTATTAAAGCCTGATTGTTGAAAAGTTGAAAGTGGGGTAAAACCAGGACCCTCAAGTTTGCAGACTTTCAGAAATTACAGTTTTTAGCATAAAGGAACAAAATTTTGCAAAAGTATGCACTAATTATCTTTTTCTGCATCCACAGTTTCAAAACCATAAGTGTTTTTGGATTTTTAATTTTTAATAAATTTTTTGTAAAAAAAGTCATTTTACCCGGTTTTGCCCCACAAGTGGGGTAAAACCGGGTAGACATGTTATTGCTATGGGAAAATAAAAAACTTTAAACGTTTCTACAAAGTTCCAGTTTTAGTTAGTGACATATGTTAACTATTGTCATAACATACCAGAATAAGTATAAAAGGACACATATTGATGAGTTGACGGTACATTTAATTGTTTTTACCTTTAATTTTTTGCTGTAATATAAGGCCTATTAAAAACCAGTCGCAAGTAAAATTGCGATCTTCCTCTTTGGCCCCAGAGCAGCTTTTATGGGCCCAACGACGACATTGGAAGCATTGGATCCATCCCTGACCACCCTCGGAGTCCGAATAAAGCTCATTGTAGTAAACGCATGCAGTATTGTCATACTCTTCACTGGACTCATCCCTCATTTGCTCCTTCGGTTTTCCTTTTTTTGGACGCTTTATTTTCTGTCTGTTCCTTTTTGGCATCTTTATAATGTTGCCTTTTCTTTTATTCCTTTGTCCTTCTTTCAGGTTATTTTTTCTTCCGTCCATCTTTAGTCTTATTTCCATCATTTTTCTTTTTCTTTTATTATAATTTTGCCTGAAGATGAAGCTTATATGGGGAGCCCGTCAAAATGAGTTTTTCCTTTACTCCTGTCCTCCTTCAGCTGCGTCTTTCTCTTAGCGTTTGGGGGTAGTACCCGGTTTTGCCTCGCACGTACAGCTGTCATAAAAAATGCCGTCATGTGACTATACAGATCGCTACAGACAATTACTTAGAATGATAATGAAGGGAAAAAATGTTGTACAAAGAGAGCTACAAACATTTACTGTTGCAGAAACAGGAACGTAGTAGAATCCGGTCTAGTTTTGCTCAAATATTTTAAGAAGCGAGTCAATATTGCGTTCAAATTTAACGGCCGCTGCTTTTCGTCTAGGTGGAAGGTAGTTTCTCTTTAGTCCACACGATTGCAGCGCCTACATGGGCTAGAAGGGGGTACCCGGTTTGCTTCCGACTTCCCGGTTTTACCCCACTTTCCCCTATATGTCATGTTGAGGATTGTCGAATATACTATTATCGAGCATCAAATTTATCAGATGGTTGTATAAATAAAAGTATTAAGCCGCAGAATTAAAGAATATAAATAATACGTTTATTTATAATAATACACTGTAAAAATGATTCAGAAACGTTCCTGGAAAATAATAGGCAGCTGATGTGCCCAATTTCAACCAGTAACTTATCTTACAAAAACCAGGAACGTTTTCCGATAAAAGTCAGCAACCTTACCGAAATACTGGGAAATCTCCCCCTGTTAAAGCCAGTCGTGAACTTTCTAGAAAAATTGAACAGGTTTAATGTAATTGATTATAACCTACCTGGTTTACCAAGAAAGCTACAGAAGCATTAGCGCAAGCAAGAAACAAATACATTCCTTGCAGCTATCCAGCGACTTATTATTCAATCTAGACAAGCCGTAGCTGAGCTGAACACCGATATACTTAATAAACACGATCAGTCAACTTTTAAACTGGTAGCAAAAATCATTTTACACACAAGTGAAAAGTCTGCATTCGTGCATCTTTTAGCAATTCAGGAAACTTTTTTGCGAAGATACTTGATTTTGCGGGGAAATAGGTGAAACCTACTGAAATCCTAAAACGTTCCACGGAAATAACCAGTAACAATTCGGAATTTTTTACAGTGTAAATCACGAGATTATACACCGCCTATTTTCAACTCAGAATCTCCAAACTCCGCTATTTTGTTAAATTATTCTCTCTGGAATTCCAAATTAGAAGTAAAAGTTATTATTTTTCTTTTCTTCTTGCAACACATAAGTACAGCAAGGCTTCGCGGTATGTTTTAACTTGACGGAAGGTTTTCCTGTCTACTACATGTCACTTGACACAATTTTTATTCTCAAGGTAAACCGGGCAACGCAGCTAGTAACTTATAATTATAATGTGCACTTTTATGTGAAACAACATATATAAAATATTTGTTTATAAGCAATTCATTTATAGACATTTATTCAACCGTTCCCTTTTGAACAAGGCACTGGAAATCTATTTTCTGTATTTTATGTAAACTTTATGAATAAACAATGTCTCAGACGAATTCTTTGACGAAAACCTTTCGGTGAAAAGCTTAAGGCATAAATGTGTTTTTAGAATGAATATTTTATTATCTACTTTAGGCATTTCTAACCCTGGACGATTTTTTCTGAGAGCAGCATGAGTGGGTAGCTATAAAGCAGCCAGTCCCAAAAAAACTGCGCCGATGACTAAAGTAAATACTACAATGTAAAATCAAAAGTGGATAATTTATTTGCATAACAGAATTCAGTTTACTTCAACTTATGACTTTTCTTAAAGAAATATTCTTCTGGAAAAGATTTTCTTATTCCATTTCTTGTTTCCAGAATTTTGAATCGCAATGCCAATGTGATATAGCTTCAAAAATGTATTTTAAAAAACGATTTATTACACATTTGTAGCTAGATGCTGAACAGTTGTATGCGAAATTTTACATGTATTAAATTGTAAGTTTCAATGAGAGAAACATGTATCTGAAGAATTTTGCAACAAGAAACGCAGATAAATATTCATAAAAAGCACTTTTGACTCTCGTACTTTGCAAGTAAAAATAGAAGCAGATTTTTGTTTCGAACTATGTATTGGAGGTACTTGATTTAAGTGAACTTATTTTAAGTTTAGTTTTTAAACGATATATGACAGGTTTGTAGCTAGATGCTGAATAGTTGTATGCGAAATTTTACATGCATTAGATTGCAATTTTCAATGATAGAAACATGTATCTCAAGAAGCTCGCAACAAAAAGCGCAGGTAAATTTTCGTAATGAGCACTTTTGAATCTGGTAGTCAGCAATTAAAAATAGAAGCAGAGTTGTGTTTTGAACTATGTATTTGATGTACTTGATTTAAGTTTTCTATTACTTACAATGTATTGACAGCCTTTAGATAGCAAAAAACACTGTGGGTATTTACTAGTGTCAAGAAAGCAGTTCTCGACTCGTAATGAAGCAAATTATAAAAACTGGTTTTATGAATTCTAAATTTGTAACTTACAAGATTACACCCAGTCCTATTGGTCCGGTCATTCTTTCATACTGCATTATTTTGCTTATAAAGTTGTTTTTATAACTTTTAATTCAAAATTTGTGTAGAAATCAAAATACCTTTTTATTTAAAAGAGTATTTCTGGTCTTTACTAGCTTTAAAAAAAAAAAACCCTTTTTCCAAGTTAAAATGACTAACCTTGAAGGAAACTTTATTAATTTGTTTTAAAATGGACACTTATCATATAATTTTAGAATGAGCTCATTTCAAACGAGACTGAAATGAAACTTTTAAATAGACTTTTAATGCTAATAAATTATTCCACCCAGTCATTTATAAAATTGCAATAGAACACAGTTCAGCAAGTTCTTTCTTTATGTTTAAAAAAATTGCAATTACGCGTTCATGCGTAATTGTCTAGTAAAAAAATACTTGGCGAGACTGCAAAGAATAAAAAATGTGACATCAAAATGCAAAATAACCCGGCAAATATATAACGCTATTAAAAACTATTAAAACGTTTAAAAAAATAAACCAGTTAAACAAAACAACGTTAGAAGTTCTATTCAAATCAAATTCGGGAAGTAAAGACATCAAGTTACTGATATAAACATTTAGAAATTCATTAAAAAGTTAAATTAAGGCATGAAGATGACGAACATACATGGTGGTGGCATAAAAGTTGCTTTTCGCAATGGTAGAAATTAAACAAGACCAAGCAAAGTGAACCTAAATTTTACAATTGCCAATAACTTATCTTTTGCTTTTACATTTAAACCTACAACATGTTACACTAAATCAACTGAAACAAGAAGTTCTGTCCAGAACGAAACGAGCCTACTTTCCTGTATACCAATATCGACTTTTTAGTATCTGATCAATATTCTTAAAATGTAGCTAAAATCGCAAATTATTTCAAACATATTTTTTAAATATTTTAAGCTGATATCTAGAAATAAAATATGCTTCGCTCATCTAAAGAATTAGATGCGATAAAAATAAATAAACAAAGTAGAAGCACCTTTTAAACACAGCAGCCAATTTGCAACTCCATTGCTCGAATACGCTACGTTGCGATGATTTATAAAATTACCGAAAAGGGTAAAACATTGCGTTCCACGTGTGTCTGTTGAGGTAAACATAGGCAGTTTGTTTTGGACATTAACTAACGCATTCGATGTGTCTTAGATTGGTTTCAGCAACAGAAATTGTTTTGTTCCTAAATGGTATTCTAGACCTTCCCAAAATAATGTTAGTTTCCATTATTAGCCCCTAAAAAGTGAGTTTATTTTCGTAAATAGCGAAGGTGTAAACAGAAGAAAGTTCTGGATTGACAGCATTGGCATGAAAGTAGCAACGAATATGCTCGTCTGCTCGAATCATTTTTTTGGAAGAGGATTTAACTTTGATTAGGTAACATTTTTTATTGTTTTGTGTAAATTTGTATAGGTATGAGTTATTTTTATCTAAAGTTCGGAAGGAGGATTTATTAACATTATTTGAAGAATATGGCTTTCATCTCCGCCGAATTTAAAAATAATTAATTTCACTAAACTCATTTTATCGCAGCATTTCTTTGGAATTGGCAGTATGCAAAATATATTCCTGAAAATATTATTGCAGAATGAAATGAAGACCGAGAAATAAAGTTTGGAATTTGAATTAGCAAAATCAAATGCTGAGAATTTTAATCGCCAAAATAGTGCACTAACTTTACTTTATTGCTCACATTATCGGCTGAAGAGTTTCGTCAAAAATTTGTTTAGTGTTATGGTTTTAGTGCACCAAAAGAACCCTTGGCGAGATTTGGCTTATTAGTTTAAACCATTTTTATGATGAGTGGATTAAAAAGGTAGGAAAATTGCATAATTCGATAAGTTTAATGAAATAATGGAAGATCAATTAAAAAGAAAACTACCACCGTATATCCGTGAGAATTTTATTGATGATTTGCATAGTACGACGGAATTAGATCATTTAATTGAAAAATAAAAAAAAAATAAGAAACAAAAAATCATATTTAACTGATTCGGCCATTTCTGAAAAAATTCAGCTACAAATGTAAACCAATTAGCCCTAGCCAAACAAAACAAAGAAATGTCATCTTTCTCTTTTAATAATCAACCAATAGATTATCTAGTATTAAATGTTATTCTTGTCAGTCTTATGAAAACAATAAAAATGTAATTCCATCAAGAATTGATAAATATCGAATTCAACATCGTGAAAATGGCTGTTTGAGATTTCGAATTATGTGATATGCATTAATTTCTAACGTTTTGTAATGCTTCTTGATTTCTCATTTCTTTCTACGTGGGCTAAAATATCTAGAAGACTTAAAAAATTAATTTCAAAAGAATTAAACGAAAACATCATACATAAAAAACAAAAATTACTAGGCTTATTATTATTTTGTACGATACGGCGTGCATTTGCTTTACCTGTTTTATCCGCCATTAGACGGTGACTGCAGTGCCCCCCTATAGTTTATTGGAGTTGCGAATACATTTTTTTCCATTAAAAAAATCTTTCAAAAAAAATTAAAATTAAAATTAATTAGCTCATTAAAATAAATACATCTTACCAAAAAAAACAATTTTTTTTGTTTTTCCCCTGTTGTCCAAAAATAATTTTAAAAAAAGGAAAAATAATAATGTAGTATCAAAAATAAGTAAACAATAATGAAATGTCAACTTAAAGAAATAATTTTCATTAACGAAAAAAAAATCGTCTGCGCATATATTTATCTGTAGAAACATAAAGGACTCCTAATTTCTCCGCCAAAAATTTAATGCATAAATTAAAACATTAGAGTGAAAACAAAAAGAATCACACTAACAATAATTATTTCACAGTAAAAACCATGACTGTGGAATCGAAGTCGGAGTCAATCTCATTTTGAGACAAAAGAGTGAGATTCGGGAGCCGAGGGTTTTTAATTTAAAGACTCGGAGTTGGAATCGGCCATTTTCCCTTGAAGTCCGCAACTCTGCCGATGTTTGCGGAGTCGGAGTCAAATTTCCAAGAGCCGGAGCCAGTCATTTTTCCTCCGTGTATAATTTTTTGACAAAGCTACGAATTAAGAATCGAAGTCCGGCTAATTTTCGGACACAGGAGTCAGAGTCAGGTGTCCCAAAATTCTCGGAGTCGAGTCAGGAGTTGGGCTTCGTGAGCTATTTTCAACAAAATTTGTTTGAAGTACATCCGTCTTTAAGTTCGGAATTTATATCGACTTTCAGTATCCACCTAGGCGCTAATGTTAAGAAATTTGAGCTGTTCAAAACTGAACGAAAAATTGCTCAAACAAAACAGTGAAATGTGGAAATGAGGTGTACTCGCTGAGATCTTTTGAACAAAAACAAAATTGTCCGAAACGGATTATTCACCCCAAAGTTAATGGAAGCGAGGGGGGGGGGACAGGCAGACAAACAGACCGACAGACATTTTTATCCATCTCAATACCCAACTTTCCAATTTATAATTTTTCGATACTTATTTAATTATTTTATTTATTTATTTATTTTTATTTTTATTTTTTTTTTTTTTTGACTTTTTTTTGTTTTTTTTTTCGCTATATTTTTAAGATGCATTAAGCCTTCTTTCATGCTTTTTTCTTCTTTCTTTGACTTTTACTGGGAAATTAGGCCAAAAAGGATGTTAAAAAATGTTTAAAGAAAAAAATTCACTTCAAATATCTATGTCTTACTTCATTCAAGAAATAGTTCAGGCTTTTTGGCTTGAAAAGTCAAAAAACTAAAAGGATTTTATAAATCTCGGGAGGAATTTTGAAAGCCGACAAAACATTATACTTATTTTCTTTTACCTTTCCCTTCCTTAGTTGATCCTGTTAGAGCAGTCTGCATTAAATCATAAGAAAATTTTCAGTTTTATTTTAAGCTCTTTTCTCTGGATAGTTTGCTTGAGTTCGAAGAAAGATTTTCATAGTTGAATATTTTAGAAAAAATTAAAGGTTCTTTTTTTCACAATAGGAAAAATTTTGGAAAATAAACGAGGCAGTGAGAAACAAAGGTGATGTAAGTGAACTTTTTTAGAGTTTTGGATGAAATGCATCATCTAAAACTCGTCTCATAGATAGGTTTTCCTTCAAAAGATTTTTTGAATCATGATGCATAGCAGCATACTTTAAAAAAAAAATCCAAAACGTCACTCGGGTAGTGTTTTGAGATTTCAAGGGTTAACACCAGTTTCCTGTGAAAAACAAGTTTTTTGCGAAAAAAGTTCCTGAATCCCAACAAGTTCCATAAATGCCGATTTTATGCTGTGGTGAAAAACATTTTTATTTACCAGTTTAAAAATATATTAGGCTCCTTTATGTGGTGTTTACTCTTTCAGCTTAGGTACGGCTTCACCGGATTTACTACGGACGGCGTGGGGTCTTCATGAAGCCGATTACGTACTGCTGCCAAGAGCAACTGTCTTTGCAGCTGCGTAGCATTCTCTGTTCTGTTTCGACGGTCCTATAACAGTATATGCCGGTCATCAATTGCTGTAGTGGCGTGTGGCAGACCTTACCCTGGTCGACGTCTAACATTTCCTGTCTCTTGGAATTGATTCTACAGCCTTGCAACAACACTTCTGGTGACTCCAACAGCGTCCGCGACACTACGCTGTGTTTTCCCGGATTTCAGTCTGCCTGTAACGCGCCATATCATGGATTCTGGTAAATCACGTTGTTGAGACATTCTCAAGTAACCTTGTCTCAAAAACAAATACTGCGCAATCGAATTTCACAGTTTTGGCAATAAAACAGATGTTTCTGAAACATCTCGATTTCTGCCCTTATCTCCTTTTTCAAGTTTTTGACGTCATGAACTCTGATTTGCATATAAAATTTTCTTCTTCCGTTTCCTGGTAGGCTTTAAATTGTAGATGAGTCATTTTACGTTACTTATTAGTATACATCTTTGCGTAATTTCATTAAAACCATGTGCTCTCCTAATTGTTTTGAGCAGTGTATTTACTGGCAGAAATTGGGCACATCAGCTGCCCATTATTTTCCAGGAATGTTTCTGAATCGTTTTTACGGTGTAAAATTAGTGTAAAAGGAAGTCATGTGATGCACACATTAGCTCGTTTGATACTGTTTTACGATAAAATTCTTTAAATATTCAGAGAATGGATAGTTTGAGTAAGCGGCACACTTCTAACGATACTTGATCTTGTTTGACTAAAAATGAAATAAAGTCCTCTTAAATTTTATGTAGAGTAGAGTTCCACGTTTTAGAAAAAGCACATTTTTGCTTTATTGAATTGGCCACTTTATTGAATAAAACTGTTTTCAACAAACATGATTCATTTTAGCAGTGGTCACTGTAGTCTGACTTTCTGGTTTTATAATTGTGCTCTGACGGCTTAATTTCTTACTCGGGTACTTTACTTTCACTAGTTCCTGTGGGTACAAAAATTCATTTGCTCTCACATCTGTTACTCTTCACATTGCTATGACTTTCATGCATTGTCGAATCATACGAATAATCATGCTCTGTTTTTTGTACATGTGCTCCAAACATACTAGTATCCAATATTTTTTTGAACTTCCTACATATTTTTCTAACGAACTCCTATATTTTTCCTTTTAAACTCCTATATCCTTTTTCCAACTTACTATGAGCCCTGTATTAACTTTTTTTTTACCAATCACACCCCCCAGAGCTCCCAACCAGTCATGAGGACTTTTTTTGTTAAAAACTGCTAAAATCCTATTGAACTGGCACAAAATGCACATTGAAGTTTAAAGAAAACATGTGTTGTTGATTTATCCTCTGTGGCAATACACGCGTTAGGAAACTACATGTACAGCGAAGTACGCCGTTTCTTTCATCGCGCGTCAATTACAGCTAGAGATTGCATTACCGGTATACCGAATACCGGTATTTCGATCAATTTTGCAATTTTGTAATACCGGTATTTGTTGAGGTAAAATACCGGTATTTTCGGTATTAGCTGAAAATAATAAATAGTTTCAATTAAAAAATTTTCAATTTAGCTTATTAAATGTCTACTTATATTTTAAATGTACATTTCTTTTTCCATGATAAAGAAGCAAAATCAATCTAGTGCTGTAAAAATGTAGCTTTAAAAGCACGAACTGATAGAATATCATTTTAAAAAAGTAGCAGAAAGATAGCAAAAATGTCATTACTGGATGGTGAGCTAAATCGCATTTTCGTGCGCTTTGATGCACCAAGTTTCTATTTTTTTCCATTTCCCTGATCACTCACTTTCCCTTTTGTGAAAATTAATTTCGAGTGTAATTTTGAATGCATTTGTCCCATGAAAAATGTATTCCAACCATCAATTGCTGTAATACTTTAAGATTTTTTTTTTAAATATTTGTCTCAACCATACTAAATTTTAACAAAAACTTTTTCTTGTCAGCATAACAAATGGTAATTTGTTGTCACCAGTATTGGTTTGTTGTGTTGTCTTGCTTTTTGGCTTTATACTTGGCAAGATAATATTTAAAAATTATATTAGTGCCTTGAAAGTTTGCACAGAGGTAAAGCATAATCAATTGAAACATATTTTCGAATATTTACATAATTATAATTGAAGAAATTTGAAAAGAAGGCGAAAATGAATAAGAGAAACCAACAACATCAAATTTAGTAAAGTTTATTGTAAATTTCAAACCAAAGGGTAATGAAGAGAAAATACAAACCTCTCCTATTCAAGAGAAAATGATGTTAATATTGGAAAAGTATCGTCTCTTGGAAAGAAGTTACAACTAGCCATAAATTATAAAATAATAATACACACAATACAAAAGAAACACACACACAAAAGAATTTATCAAAAAATAACACGCAAGAGTCGGAATTATTTGAAATGAAAGACTTCTAAACAATTTGAGGAGGTGTATCGCACATTGTTAACAGTACCCCCCCGACATGCGTGAATTCAGAAACACTATAGACAATTCAATAGATGCAATATGTTTTTTAATATTATTGATTTTTTAATGACATTGTTCCTATATTTTATATTTGTTTACAATAAGTTTTCATAAATAATACAATTTTTGTACAAAAATATGAAATGCGGCAACGAAACAATATGCTTTCAAGCATCTTTTTTGAAAGATTTCAAATACCGATATTTCGGTATCACGTTTCCAAAATAACGAATGCCGGTATTGAATTTTTGGTCCAGTATTGCAAACCCAATGCTGTACAATCTCTTGACCTAACACGAATGAGAGTTTTTACTACCATTTATCCCATTTATCTCCAAATTCTTAATTATGACTCTTACATTCCCCTTGCTTCTAGGCGCTTCAAGGAATTAAGTGACAGTTGTTAAATAAAAGAACTTGACAAGAGTATCGCATATAAACGTATTTTGGTGTTAAAAGTTACCCATTTGAAAAATTGCGCAATGTTCTTATTACATGTGCGCTTTAAAAACGTTGACCTGTCGTTAATTTTTTCTGCCCGAAAGTAAGCGTTTACACTTCTCATTTTGAAAAAATTCTATTAAGATGAAAATTGAAAAATATTTGGGTTTCCAACAATGATGAACTTTTTCGGAAGACCTTTTTTTTCGTTTTTGTTTTTACAATATTTTTTATGCCTTTTTCAGAAGCACTGATTGATAAAAACAGCATTTTAAAAACTTGTAATAAATTACTTGCCAATACGAGTTATTGATAGGATTTTTAAAAGTAAAGAAGTCAATTTTGTTATTATGAAATTAATATTGATACCTAAGTTGAGCCGCTTAAAGTTTTTACAATTTCATGAATAAACTTTAAAAAGAAAGGAGTTGAACAGGGTGAAAATATTTTCAAAAAGCTATTTCCCTGATACTTACTATAAATAAACTTTTCTACAGCAGGTTCTTATAAATAAAGCCACGTGAAAATAATTCTTAGCTGCAGAAAATTCTGAAAGCTCTCTGCAAGAAGCTAAAAGCTGCATGATTTTACCATAAAGGAATTGAATGATCGCTATAAGATTGTAAAAGAGCTTTTTACACTTTGTGTTACAGGAGGTGTTCGGTTTAAAAACTGATCAAAGCATCAAGAAAAGAGAATAACATAATTTAATTCATGGGGTTTCAAAAAACTTGTTTCCAAAACACGCTGTAAAAAAACTCCGAGACGTTACTGGGTATTTCCGTGTTACGTTTCGAGATTTTAATGGTTTTTATCCACTTCCTGGAAAAATCAAGTATCATTGTCAAAAAGTTTCCTGAATTGCTACAAGTTGCACGAATGCAGACTTTTCTCTGCTGTAAAAAATATTTTAGCTCCCAGTTTAAAGATTAACTGTGCGTGTTTATAAAGTGTACCGACTTCAGCTCACTAACGGCCCGTTCATGCTAATTAAGCTCCCAAAGGAAGCGAATAAGTGTGGATTACGTTGCTTTGCAAGAATTGCAGGTGAGTAAAATTCTCGTTACTTGCCAGCAATTCTGTCTTAGCGTTGGCCATGATTGCAATAATGCATTTGGAACTTCCTTGGTAAATCAGGAAGATGCTAAGCTATTATATGATACCTTTCCAAGTTTACTCTAATTTTCCAGAGACTCAACTGGGCTTTAACGGGTAGGTTTCTGAATTTTTCGGGAGGCTTCCAGGATAATATCAGGAAGGTTTCTGAATTTTAGAAGAAAACGTTCCTGGATTTTGCATGAACGATAAGCTACTGGCAGAAATTGAGCACATCAGCTGCCCATTATTTTCCAGGAACGTTTCTGAATCGTTTTCACAGTGCGGCAAGAAGAGTAGTTGATCGATAACCCCCCAGAGTCCTTGATTTTAAACTACATTACCAATTCAAGTATAGTAATATGAAAATGCATGTAAGGACTCTCAGAACACTAGTCTGCCGTGTGCACGTGTGCAGATAAAGGGCAGTAACTGCAATTTTTTTTTTTTTTTTTTTTTTTCATTTTTGTCATCTATTGTACGTTATCTTTATTGTACAAGTTCATTTACTTGGTTTCCGCTGGAAGAAAGACGCGAAAAAAAGTCTAATCACAACATTTTCCTACATTCCTTCAATTATCTCAAAAACTCATTTCTGCTGATGCTGCCGTTTACCTGCACACGCAGTATTCCCCTTCCTAGGGAAATTTCTGGCTGCACTTGTGCACGCATAAAATTTAACTCAAGATGGATACATTGTTATTCCCAGTATGACTTAACTCTAGTTGGTTAAAGTGAAACAATGGCAAAAAGTAAGTGAAATTTTTTCAGTTGTGAGCAATAATTTTCATAATAAATCTTTTTTTTTTTATTATATTGATATGTTCAAAATATTTACTCCCTAGGAATAAACATGTAACAAAACGCTATCATCCTGCCAGTGACTAACCTAGAGAGAGAAAATAAGTTTAAGTCATAGTAGGTTCTAGCAGAATGAAATATTTGAGAAAAAATAACCAAGACCTCGCAAAGATAGAAAAGACGGTTCGAATTTATCATGCTGCTTAGGATATACTTTAGAATCAATTAATAAACATTTCTTTTTTTTTTTAAATAAAAGTTTCGAAAAAAAAATATGTATAGATTTATAAATATCTAAAATAAATATTCTCATTTTTATTTTATGCTGTCACAAAGTTCTATAATATCAAATATTAGAATGTAATAATGAAGAACGTGAAGAAATCAGCATTCAAAAGAAGCTTTCATCTAGTAACATCCGAATTAATGGTTGTACAATCTGCTGTGCACTGTATAGTGTTGTCAACTTGTTTTGAAGAATAAAGATAAACACCTGTTGTTATAACTTTCTCAGCAGAACGCAGCATTTGGTCATCTACAACTTTCACAGAAATCAAGTACAGTAAATAAATAAAATTTGGCAAAGAGAAACGAAATTATTCAAAGTTACCCTGAATAACTCTGACTGGGGGGAAAAATGTTTGCATCCAAATTCTTAAAAATTAGCAAAACAATAACTTTAAAAAACACCTTCTTTTTACAAGCAAAATGTAATAAACAAATAAAATGGCGCAAAGTTAAATCAAATTATTCAAAGCTACCATAAATGGCTCTAACTGACGAGAAAAAAAAGTCTTGTGCCCAATTCTTAAAATTTAGAAAAAAAATGAAAAATAAGTTAATTTTACAAACCAATTATAGTAAATAAATAAAGTGGTGCAATAAGTTAAGCTAATTGTTCAAAGTTACCCTAAATGACTCAAACTGAAGAGAAAAAAAGGCTTGCACCCAAATTCTTAAAATTTAGCGAGAATGAAAAACAATTTGTTTTTACAAGCAAAATGTAGTAAACAAATAAAATGGTTTAAAGTCAAACCAAATCACACAAATTTACTCTAAATGACTCTAACTGACAAATTTGTAAAATTTACCCAAATTTGTAAAATTTAGCAAGAATTGAAAACAACATCTTTTTACAAATAAAATGTAGTAAACAAATAAAATATTGCGAAGTTAAACCAAATTATTCAAATTTCTCCTAAATGACTCGCAACAGTAAGAATAACGAGCTGATGGGTGCATCACGTGACGTCCTTTCACACCAATTTAATACTATTTCCCCATTATTGGCAATTTTAATGTGATTCAATGGTTAACTTTCTAAATATCGCCAATAGTTGCCAAAATGAAACCAGATTTTTTTTTTAATTAACCGCCAAATTGTTCGCCGAGTTGGCAAACGAATTTGGCGACCAAAAGTTTATCGATATATCGCCAAGTGTTTGCCAAATTATAGCACCACTTCAGTTTGCATTGAAATTAGCACTGATTTCCCCCCAAAAAGGTGTAAAAGACCCCCTTTGGAACATCCGAATGCATCCAAAAAAAGAAGGTGCACAACTAGACCCCACTAGGAGTTTACGTACCAAATTTTAACTTTCTAGGACATACGTTCTTGAATTATGCGACATACATATGCACATACGCACATTCGCACGTACATACATACGTACATACGGAGGTCACGAGAAAACTCGTTGTAATTAACTCGGGGATCGACAAAAATGGATAATTCGGGTGTCTACTCGTTCTTTGGCACTTATCCACTTGCGGTCGGGTTGAAAAAAAAAAACTCAACATTCTTTCGGGGGTGAGCAAAATGGAAGTTAAGGCCGATTTTTGAGTGAAATTTTTTTTTTCGAAAAAAATACTTCCTTTTTTGAAAAACGAAGTAAAAAGGCTTGCAATCAAATTCTTAAAACTTAGCAAGAATGAAAAACAAGTTGCTTTTCCAAGTCAAATATAGTAAATAAATAACACGGTACAAAGTTAAACAAAATTATTCAAAGTTACCCTAAATGACTCGAAATAGAAGGTTTTCACCCAAATTCTTAAAGTTCAGCAAGAATAAAAAAAACAAGTTGCTATTACAAATCAAATGGAGTCAATAAATTAAATGGTGCAAAATTAAACCAGATAATTTAAAGTTCCCTTAAATGACAAACTGACGCGAGAGAGAAAAAGTTTTACACCCAAATTCTTAAAATTTAGCAAGAATGAAACACAGTTTGCTGCTACAAACGCATAAAAGTTGATTTCCAGAAAAACGAAAAATTTCCAATATCTTTTGCAGTATCTCTTTAAATTCAAAGAACCTTTCATATTAAAAGGAGTAACAGATAAAACATGTTTTGCGTCCTGATTTTAGTGTGATATATGCAACATTTTTACAGTCCATTAAACCGGTAAATTACTCCTTACATAAAACTTCGGCTCCCCTATATTACATGGTTTTTGTAACAAATACATTGAAATGTACCGATCATGATGTGATAATTTAATCCGTCTGACATGAGGCAATGACAGTTAAAATTAGAGTCATATATCGTCAAAAAAACAATTCCTTTGATAAATGACACGGTTTGAAATTTTACCGTAAAAATGGAAACTCGCGGGATCTCATAAATTTTCTTTTAGATAACAGCGATTTAATTGCCCCATTTTTCTATCATTCATGACAAGTGAAGAAAAATGATAAATTGTTTTGAACGGTAAATTCCGTAAAACACTTTTGAAAATTTAATTTTGAGTTTTTATGCTCAGTATTTTAAAATGTCATGGTCGCTTTTGTGAAGCATTAATTCAGCTGAACTGTAATCATTTTGAGATGAAAAAAATATGTTGAGTGCTCAGTGTTTTATAAACAGAAAAAAAGTATTGTTTTTAGTGACAGTTTTAATTAATGTTTTAATTCCTTTACCAAAATAAAAGTATTTTTGAGCAGTTTTTTAAAAGCAGCTAGCTTCGAATGTTACTAATAATATTATTGAGAAAATATTCCTGATGATAAAATATGATGTAGTACACTGCAAAAAAATTCCGAAATGTTACTGAGTATTTCCGTGTAATTTTTCTGGATTTTGATGGTTTTTTTCCACTTCCTGGAAAAATCAAACATCTTTGTCACAAAGTTTACTGAATTGCTACAAGTTGCACGAGTGCAGACTTCTCACTGAGGTGAAAAATATTTTTAACTTCCAGTTTAAAAATAAACTGAGCGATGACAGTGTATCGGTGACAGCTTGGTTTCGACAAGTTCAGATTGATTAAGCTTCCAAAGGAAGAAAATGAGTCTGTGTTTTATGTAGATTCTCAAGAATTGCAGACGAGTAAAATTCTCGATACTTTCTTGCAGTTCTGTCTTAACTTTAACCATGTTTCCAATACCGCTCTTGGAACAAATTAAGGAAGGTGCCGGTACGTTATACCTACATTAGTTCACTTTGAAGTTCCAGAGACACTTTAGGAAGCTTCCAACGGGGAAAAATTCTGAATTTTTCAGGAGGGTCTAGGATAATTTCAGGAAGGTTACTGAGTTCCGTGTAATTTTTCTGGATTTTGATGGTTTTTTTCCACTTCCTGGAAAAATCAAACATCTTTGTCACAAAGTTTACTGAATTGCTACAAGTTGCACGAGTGCAGACTTCTCACTGAGGTGAAAAATATTTTTAGCTCCCAGTTTAAAAATAAACTGAGCGGTGACAGTGTATCGGTGACAGCTTGGTTTCGACAAGTTCAGATTGATTAAGCTTCCAAAGGAAGAAAATGAGTCTGTGTTTTATGTAGATTCTCAAGAATTGCAGACGAGTAAAATTCTCGATACTTTCTTGCAGTTCTGTCTTAACTTTAACCATGTTTCCAATACCGCTCTTGGAACAAATTAAGGAAGGTGCCGGTACGTTATACCTACATTAGTTCACTTTGAAGTTCCAGAGACACTTTAGGAAGCTTCCAACGGGGAAAAATTCTGAATTTTTCAGGAGGGTCTAGGATAATTTCAGGAAGGTTACTGAGTTCCGTGTAATTTTTCTGGATTTTGATGGTTTTTTTCCACTTCCTGGAAAAATCAAACATCTTTGTCACAAAGTTTACTGAATTGCTACAAGTTGCACGAGTGCAGACTTCTCACTGAGGTGAAAAATATTTTTAGCTCCCAGTTTAAAAATAAACTGAGCGGTGACAGTGTATCGGTGACAGCTTGGTTTCGACAAGTTCAGATTGATTAAGCTTCCAAAGGAAGAAAATGAGTCTGTGTTTTATGTAGATTCTCAAGAATTGCAGACGAGTAAAATTCTCGATACTTTCTTGCAGTTCTGTCTTAACTTTAACCATGTTTCCAATACCGCTCTTGGAACAAATTAAGGAAGGTGCCGGTACGTTATACCTACATTAGTTCACTTTGAAGTTCCAGAGACACTTTAGGAAGCTTCCAACGGGGAAAAATTCTGAATTTTTCAGGAGGGTCTAGGATAATTTCAGGAAGGTTACTGAGTTCCGTGTAATTTTTCTGGATTTTGATGGTTTTTTTTCCACTTCCTGGAAAAATCAAACATCTTTGTCACAAAGTTTACTGAATTGCTACAAGTTGCACGAGTGCAGACTTCTCACTGAGGTGAAAAATATTTTTAGCTCCCAGTTTAAAAATAAACTGAGCGGTGACAGTGTATCGGTGACAGCTTGGTTTCGACAAGTTCAGATTGATTAAGCTTCCAAAGGAAGAAAATGAGTCTGTGTTTTATATAGATTCTCAAGAATTGCAGACGAGTAAAATTCTCGATACTTTCTTGCAGTTCTGTCTTAACTTTAACCATGTTTCCAATACCGCTCTTGGAACAAATTAAGGAAGGTGCCGGTACGTTATACCTACATTAGTTCACTTTGAAGTTCCAGAGACACTTTAGGAAGCTTCCAACGGGGAAAAATTCTGAATTTTTCAGGAGGGTCTAGGATAATTTCAGGAAGGTTACTGAGTTCCGTGTAATTTTTCTGGATTTTGATGGTTTTTTTTCCACTTCCTGGAAAAATCAAACATCTTTGTCACAAAGTTTACTGAATTGCTACAAGTTGCACGAGTGCAGACTTCTCACTGAGGTGAAAAATATTTTTAGCTCCCAGTTTAAAAATAAACTGAGCGGTGACAGTGTATCGGTGACAGCTTGGTTTCGACAAGTTCAGATTGATTAAGCTTCCAAAGGAAGAAAATGAGTCTGTGTTTTATATAGATTCTCAAGAATTGCAGACGAGTAAAATTCTCGATACTTTCTTGCAGTTCTGTCTTAACTTTAACCATGTTTCCAATACCGCTCTTGGAACAAATTAAGGAAGGTGCCGGTACGTTATACCTACATTAGTTCACTTTGAAGTTCCAGAGACACTTTAGGAAGCTTCCAACGGGGAAAAATTCTGAATTTTTCAGGAGGGTCTAGGATAATTTCAGGAAGGTTACTGAATTCCGTGTAATTTTTCTGGATTTTGATGGTTTTTTTCCACTTCCTGGAAAAATCAAACATCTTTGTCACAAAGTTTACTGAATTGCTACAAGTTGCACGAGTGCAGACTTCTCACTGAGGTGAAAAATATTTTTAACTTCCAGTTTAAAAATAAACTGAGCGGTGACAGTGTATCGGTGACAGCTTGGTTTCGACAAGTTCTGATTGATTAAGCTTCCAAAGGAAGAAAATGAGTCTGTGTTTTATATAGATTCTCAAGAATTGCAGACGAGTAAAATTCTCGATACTTTCTTGCAGTTCTGTCTTAACTTTAACCATGTTTCCAATACCGCTCTTGGAACAAATTAAGGAAGGTGCCGGTACGTTATACCTACATTAGTTCACTTTGAAGTTCCAGAGACACTTTAGGAAGCTTCCAACGGGGAAAAATTCTAAATTTTTCAGGAGGGTCTAGGATAATTTCAGGAAGGTTACTGAGTTTTAGCGGAAAACGTTCCTGGTTTTGCAAGATATGTTACTGGCAGAAATTGGGCGCATCAGCTGCCCATTATTTTCCAGGAACGTTTCTGAATCGTTTTTACAGTGTCGTTTAAGTGTTACATTTTTGAAATCGCTATAGTAATAACGGCTTAGTGACTAAATTAGTTTCTGGAATTTAAATATGGTTTCTGGAATTTACCATGTGAACTGATAACCACCTCCTTTTTAAAGCTGGTGAAAAACACAATTTTATTTTGAATCACACTTTTGAGTGGTAAAGAAATTTTTTCTTCCAATTGGCAAAGAATGTAAATGTAAAATGTACAGCTAAATGTAAAATGTAGCAAAAAACAACAGAAACCAAGCTGACTAAAATATAAACTAACCACTGACGTCATCAACCATCATGGGATCTCGGGCCCTGCATTTCGAGCAAAGGTTTATATTCTAAATGTAAAATATAGCGGAAACAACAGAACACAAGCCGACTAAAATATAAAAGCAATAATTTCTCTAAGCCAAAGGGCAATTCCCCCCCCCCCCATCAATTCCCCAACGACAGACCTGACAGAGCAAAAATTTATTTCACAAGTAAAATTTGTTTCTCCTGCATTATATTCATAGTTCCTTATATTTTTGATTTTAAACAACTAACTAAATGTTTATGTATTGTTATCATAACACGTGAAACATATTAAACTATTAACAACACCATCTCTTTTATTCGCATGCCTGCTTAGAACACCCGAGGCTGAATAAATAACAACTTCTTCGTATAAGAAGAGTAAACATGAAATATTCCGCCTTGCCC
The DNA here is from genome assembly GCF_026930045.1 of Uloborus diversus. Taxonomy (NCBI): domain Eukaryota; kingdom Metazoa; phylum Arthropoda; class Arachnida; order Araneae; family Uloboridae; genus Uloborus; species Uloborus diversus. The sequence continues at coordinate 18,256,405 of NC_072738.1, forward strand.
CTTCATTGATATAAATAATTCCTGCTTGAGTTGAGACTTGCTTCTTTTTCGTCTGTGTCGTGATCTTTATGTTAAGAGCTGGCTTCTCTGCAAACAATATCTCAGTATTTACTTTGAATTTGGTTTTCTGGATGTATCTGCTTGTAGTGATGTAAGATTTGTGACCCAGGTAGATTGCCATACCAGCAAAATTTATTATACCTAATGTTCTTCTTCAGAAATTGCAGAAAGTTTTGACTTTAGTTTTAATTCACATATTTGTATTCTCTGTATCGCACACAATAGGTAGGGTACTTTTTTCTTCTACCCTATGCATTGTTGAACATCAATTTAACGAACTTGTAATTTACAAACACTCACAATTTCACGAACAGCTTACCCAGGGCTGTCTGAAAGAAATTTTATTGAAACTAATTTATTTGATTTTACTAAATCTCGATTTTGAGAGCTTTTTTGTGATCCCCAAGAGCTGGTGAAATCGAACGCCAACTTCAATTACCCAATTTACAATAACCTCCTTAAAACTTTGGTAATTCCTAAAAAACGAACATTATTTCTGAATTTAACTGCAACATTAATGCACTAGCTTTACTTGATCTAAAGAATAGTTTTCGCATTTATCTAATATTCTGTTCACCATTTTTTAAAACATTATAACATTTTCAGTAACTAAAATGTATTAACAAATACGAAATTACATTGAAAATAAACCTAAAAGCAGCAGTGCCCACCAATTGGGGGGAGAAGGGTCATGGCGCAGACGGTGCCATTGAAATTTTTAGGGTATAATATAAGGAGATAATATTGTGGTATATTTCTCTTTTTTAGGAGTTTTGATCTTTGGGGGGGGGGGGGTCTTTGTGATATTTAGGGGTTGTTGAGGGACGAGTCCCCCAGCGGAAAGTATTGCCCAACAAAATTACTTTTCAATCTTACACTGTAAAAACGGTTCAGAAAGGTTCCTGGAAAATATTGGGCAGCTGATGTGCCCATTTTCTTTCAGTAACATATCTGATAAAAGCCAAGAACGTTCCGTCCTGTTTATAGCCAGTCGTGTCTCTGGAACTTTCGAGTAAATCTAGTTTGGTATACTGCAATAACTCCAAAAGCAGTATTATAAACATGGCCAAAGCTAAGCCAGAATTGCAAACAGGTATTAAGAATTTTACTCGCCTGCAATTCTTGCAAAGTAACGTATTCCATAGCCTGATTTCCACCCTTTGAATGCTATATCAGTTTGAACTGGCCGCAATCGACCTGAAGTCGATACACTTTATAAACACGCTTAGTTAATCATTAAACTGGGAGATAAATTAATTTTTTACTGCAGTGAGAAGTCTGAGTTTGTGTGACTTGTAGCAATTCAGGAAACTTTTTGACGATACTTGATTTTTCCAGGAAGTGGATAAAAACCACTGAAATCCCGGAACGTTACACGGAAGTACTCAGTAACGTTTAGAAATTTTTTTACAGTGTAACTATTCATTTATTTGAGTAATCAAGATTGCTTATTGATCTCACTTTACCCAAAAACTTGACATTTACTTTCAATTTCAATAGTCTTCGCGGTTGGTAGACCGCAACAACGAGATTCATTACATCATAGCCAGTAAAATTCTTTCTCTGGAATTTTTATTTTCGTTGCATTTTTCAAGCATTTTAATTCAGAGTTAATTTTGTATATATTTTTTCGCTTCGTTTTTTTCTTTTTTTTTCCAGACGAAAAATCTCCTTGTCTTCATTATTTCCTTTTATTTATTGCCCTTTTATTATTTAACTTCAAAACATAGATAGAAGTAATTATGAAAGATACTTGAAATCAAATTTGTTGATTTATTTTATTTTTCTTTGGCAATTTGTTTTAGTTCAGATGTTCTTTTTAAGTTACTATTTTGATATTTCACTTTAAACGCTTCGATACGGATAATATGCTTTATTACTCTTTACTTAAATGATTTCTTAAACTAAAAATATTTAAATGGAAATAATTTAAAATACGTTTTTCCACTTCGTTTTGTATCCTCTAAAATAATGAAAATTATTTCTTTTTTTTTAATGCAACAATTTTTAACAGTATCTTTTATATGAATGCGGAAATTTCACACTGTATAAACTATTTATTTTTTAAACATTAATTCTTGTATCATATTGTTTTTTTTTTTAATATTAAAATTTATTGGTATTAAGTTTAGCATATGTGAAAAACTGGGAAAAATACTGTAATTTATACAAAAGGGTAACTTTTTTAAACACAGAGTAGTATCGTATAGCTGCAATCCTTGATTGTGAATGCTTCAGTTTGTCCGGAGTGAATTCAGTTGTTATTTTTAAACTAGAAAATCGCCTATCAAGATATGACGGGTGAAAATTGCTTCTACATTTGATCGAAGCAATTGCCTGTTTGGTGATATTTCGAAAGTTGAAATTTCAACCCTCGCTCCAGCGGAATTAACTCTAAACTCCAGTGGATAGCACTTACTGTTGACCCCTTTTTCGTTTCTTCATTCCCCTGAAATGACAGAATTACCAGTAAAACAATTTAAAATACTGGTTCCAGTCCAGCCTCGTCAAAATAAAGCATTTCCCTGTATGTCGAACATTATCAAAAAATATTATCAAATTATCACGCTATGGATTGAGTTTCATCGTTGATGACGTCAGTAGCGTTACTCGATCAGTTAATTATCTATTATATATATGAGGATATCGATTTTTATATTATTGTACAACTTTTAGAATATTAAAATCCATTGAAGTGCTTTCGTATAAAATTCAATGTGCATAGAAACTTGAAAATATAGACTGCAATTCATACTAAAGGTAAACTTTTATAAACTTAGAGTAGTATGGTCTAGCTGCAATCGTATATTGTGAATACAGCGACCTCTCACTTATACGCGACCCAAGGGGACAACGAAATTTTCGCGCACAAGTGAAATTCGCGCATAAGCAGAAAACCAAAAAATAAGCTTAAATGCAATAAGTTTACATCAGTTATAGTAATACTAATAGTACACTACTAATATTAATGAATCAATATGCGCATAATTTCGGTTTATGCATTGTAATTTTAAAAAAATGAAGTTGTACGTTTGTTATTTTTTATACAAGACAACGTCAATGCTTACCGCTTGACCACGACTTTTAATGACGACAACCTTTTCGTATGTAACCCGTTCTCCCCTCTCAATGTCAATCACAAGACTAATTCCACCCCCAATTGCTCATTTGTGCAAAAAAGAACGCGTGTTTGGAAGAATTCGAAAAATGAAATAAAGGCGTACGATACATTCAAATAGACAGAACAAGAAGGGTACAAATTTTCTAATAAGCGAAGCACAAATACGCGATTTAACTAAAACTTGAAAAAATTTTATCGCGCATAAGTGAAAGGTGCATTTTAGGTTTCGCGTATAAATGAACAAGAGTTAACATTGTTTCCTTATATCGCTGGCCGGGCCCGTGAAAAAAAAACGCGTATAAGTGAAAAATAACAGTGTATAACAGAGGTCGCGTATAAGCGAGAGATCACTGTACTTCAATTTGTCAAGTGAATTCAAGTGAATTCAAGTTTTTAAATCCTACCTATATTGTGCAAAAAAAGAAATGCAACATGAAATTGTCTATTCACGAAGTTCTGTCATTTGGCGTCTCTGCGATCTCAAGTGAATTTAAAAACTTTTTTCTGTCAAAGAAACTGAATTGGAGCGATACGAATAGAAGTTTCATTTCCTTTAAAATCATTGCAAAGTTTATTTCCTTTCATGTTTGGAATGATTTATTATCTTCTTAAACGGCGCATCCATAGCTTCTGAATTCCTTCCGTTTGAGAGCCCGTCGTAAAAGAAACAGCGAAGAAAGTTTCCAGAATTACTTTATAACCTTAGTTTATTGGTTTATGATGTTATCTTGTTTCGGTTCATAGGCTTTGAGTGATGCCTGTTTGAGAGATAGAATTTGCTTGATTCCATGGAGAAATAAATTTATAAGAGATATTTATATCTGAAGAAAACTTGACAAAAATAACTCATAAAACATATTTTTGTTTATATCCAGACCTGTTTTTGAAAATTTCGAGACTATATTCTGATTCGTAATTGAGTTTTAAAAAATGGTACTTCGAAGATCAGCAGACTTTATTTTATGTCTTTAAAATTTTATGGCCATATCGATCTACGATATGTGTCCACATGAGTAAATTTTCATACTAGGAAAACATTATGAGTGCTCATTTCAGCGGAAGTTCTTTCCACTTGAGTTTGATTAATCAATTTAAAGTCATGACAAACGGCTATACGAATCCATCTAGGTTTTGTTTTTTCTTCAGAGTACCCGTACTTCAGAGTCACGTATTTCGGAGTACCTGCCTTGTACCCAAGATATACAATGCCTGATCAACATTGTACAAATTTCATTGAACAAATTTCATTCTACGTTTACAAGCAGTTTCTAAAACTTAGGGTAAATTCACTCAATTTGACGGTACTTCCTACTATAGGGTATCTATGCATTATTTTAATACATGCACACTGTACACAGGGTAGCCAACCTTGGAGAAATAGTTTGAGGAGCATCTGTGTTGATTTTGAGGAACATTTTGAAGTTTTGCGGAGCAGCTCGATATTTTGCGTAAATTCAATAAAACAATTTTAAACCATTTATCTAAAATTTTTTTTGATCTTTAGTAATCATTTTAAGCACTAGCATAAAAATTAAAAAAAAACAGCTTTAAACACCTTGTTATGCTTGAAAATGCACGACCGGGGAACGCGGAACAAAATAATTTTTTGCGGAGCAGCGGAGTTTTGCTATTTTTGTGGAGCAACTCCGCAAAATTCGGGGGAGCAGTTGGCAACCCTGCATGCATTTAATTTGTAGTTGTGGATGTTAAAGGTCTTTGCTTGTTAGCAGTTTTTAAAATTTCAACAATGCAACAATAATTAGAATGCGCCGTAGTTTTGCATTAGATACTCGTATTATGAATCTATAAGTTATAATTTCTACTGTGTCTACGTTTAGTAGAGTAATGTGGGGCAAAGTAAAATGGAGAAATATTTACTGTGCTTTTAGCGCCACATATATGGTAATGCTTTAACAATGTAGTAACATATTTAGGCTATTCCAGTCAAGAAAAAATTACCTTTGAAAATCAAATATGATAATACAAGCAATTTTCAAAAACTGATACTGATATTGTAATATTTTCTTGTAAGTCGAAAATTATTTCTGTTATTACTAAATGATAAGGTTCCTGTTATTAGCATTTAAATATTTTTGAGACCTACTAATATTTGGTGAAGTATTTATTTGCTTATTACTAAGCTAATTTGTATTTCAAATACTTTGTACAGATGGTCAAGTGCATGCGGGGCAAAGTGAAATAGTTCATTTCATTCAATACTTTATCAAATCACTTACATATTCATTTATTTATTATTTCATTTGCATTCCCTCATTTAATAATTGCCATATTTATTCGTTCATTTGCTCATTTTCTTATTCATTCACTGATTTGTTCACTTATTTGTTTTTTTTTTCTCATAGATAAATTAAGTTATTTATTTATTTATTCGTTAATTGTTTCATTTTATTTTCATTTTTTCTATTTATTCATTCATTTGATCAAAAATATCTTTAATAATGTGATATAAAATGCTTCATTCGAAAAATATATTAATTTTCACTTTGTCCCGTGAAAAAGAAAGTGGAAATTTTCCACTTTTTTATAAGAACAAATTTACTGCCGAAAATAAAAAAATAACGATTCAATGTAAGTTTTATTATAAAATATATTGTTCATTTTCAGATCAAATTTCCAATTTGTTTGTTTTGAAAAAAGTAAGTTTTCTTAACTATTTCACTTTGCCCCACATTTCTCTACCTGAAAAGATTAGCAAATTTAACCATTTTTTGTTTTTCGGATTAATTTTCTATTATTATTTACTATTTTCATTTGTCAAAGAACCATTAAGTTTAAGAATTCAGATTTCACTTCCCGCTCAAGCGCAGTTAATAGTTTTACCTCAAATACAAAGAGTAATACATTTGTTACTTCTCTCAAGTAAGTATTTGAATTCGTTTCAAAACTGTCTTTAAAGTTCCAATACTAAACTCCATTTGATTCGCTACATTTGCATAAATGAAATTCAAGTACAATCTGACTGTGCCATTGATTTCGTTTATTGACTTTCCATTATAAAACAATTTTAAAACATACCATGGTCTTAGCTTAAATTCAAGAATACGTAATTTTGCTAGTAATGGTATTAGCCACGCACATATGTATGTTTAAAGTTCATGCTTTTTGTACAAAACGCAACTATTTGCTCGCGAATAAAAGTAATCATTCGAAACACGTTCAATAGTTTAATCTTCGTAGTTTTAAGTACGCATAATTTACGTAACTAGAGCATTTCTTAACTTGTATTTCTCATAAATGGAATACCTCTACTTGCAATGAAATCGTTTCATTTTAATTGCATTAGTAAATAAAATTTTCTTTTGTGGCTGAGCAGGATTTATACTTTCAATTCAGTTAGGGAAATTTGAAAACGTCGCAAGTTACAAAGTAATTTTGCAATTAAAAAAATGGATTGATGCTCCGTGAGCTGAAAAGCAACTCACAGTAATTATACATACTGAAATATCACGCCTAAGAAAATTTATACGGTACTGGTATAATATGAACTCCTAAAACAAAGAAGGAATTGATTTAGATAGATGAATACAATTTAGGAAACAACACATTTATTTGCGTTACCCTGTTATTTCGTTGGAGCTCCTTAGTTGCTATCAAACTTGTGAGTGCTGAGCGACATTACCAATGTCAAAAATTGGTGCGCTAATATCTGGTGCATTCCGTGCAAAATAGAATGCAAGTATAAAAATAGTCGAATAGATTTCGTGGTCGTATTGATTTCTTGAACCCTTTCGCAGTACGAAGTTTCATCTCTCTTGTATTTGATTAGTTTAGTACTCGTTGTTGGCGGTTATAGACGACGCTGCATTTCATATACAGTGTTGTTTCATTTAAGCTAATTTCGTAGAAATTAAAATATGGTCGATTTAATTGCAGTATGGTGTTTATGGTGTGTTATGTCTTTCCTATTGAATTGTGTTATGAAAAAGCACGGATCACAGTGCAATAACGTGAGAGCCTTTCGAGTTTTAATCTTTTTAAAGGAGGCCTGGTGAGAAGAAAATTACAGTCAGAGCTTTCATGTTCTGCAATTAAAATATTTTAAGGTAAAGTGAAATAATAGCAGCTTTTAAACTTTTTATTTATTTATTTATTCATTATTTTATTTATTTATTTATTTTGCATTTTTTGTTATCTACTGTACGTTAGCTGTATTGCACAACCTTGCTTATTTATTTTATGCTGAAAAAAATGCCAATAAAAGGCCTAATTCCAAATTATCCCTATTGTTAGTATGGAATCCAAACAAAACGTTTCTTCAAATATCTCAAAAATTCAGTGAAACCTGTGTAAGTTGACCACTCGCGGTGCAGTACTTTGGCGGTCAACTTAGACAGGTGGTCAACTAATAAAGGGCGGTAATAATTTATTTTATTTTACTTTTTTTTTTTTTGGTCATTTCTTGCACCATGTATTCATTTTTTGAGGAATTCACCCTTACTCTTTCTGTTCAACTCACTTTCATTGTTTAACATTATTGAAAGTGAAACAATAATTAAAAATACTATTCAAATAATTTTGTTAGTTTTTCCTTGTTCATAACTATATTAGACACTTTAGTTTTAGAAATTCCATATATGCCAGCTAATATTCTCTGGCTTTTTCCATTTTCAGTTAATTTTAATATTTCATACTTTTCATTAATCTCAAGTTCAGCTAACTTTCTTTTTGAAGCCTTTTTATGTAAAACTTATAGCACAAAGAGCAACAAGCTCGACTCTCCCAGTTCATAAAGGCAAAATCAAAATATCCTATCTCTTATCCCTTGCACCAGAAACATGTAACTTTACTCATTAGCAAGCCCAGATCTGCGTACCCGCAGTGCGATAGGCCTGCGTCCTTAAAGGGGCTAACGGCCTTAGAAATTGAAGAAAAAATAGAAAAAAAAACTAGCACTAAGACTTATTTACTTTACTAATAGACACTGCTGGTCACTAGGGAGAGAGCCTACATATTTTGTTGCAGCGGAATCAAAATGTACAAGATCTCTTTTTAGCACAATTCCTGAGTTGTCACAACATATTGCAACCGAAAGGAAAGACTGAACTTTTCTACTGACACCTATTTTCATTGAACAGAGTACAAAAAGCAATCTCAAATAGAACAACAAATGAAAAACAAGTTTGGAGAATAAAGAGCAGTATTAAACTTTATTCTGCTGTTTAGTTAGTAAAATGCTGTTCTGTCATCAAAGCATTAAAAACATTCTTAGAAAGCTATGAAAAAAAAATAATTAATAAATAAATAATAAAATAAAAAAATTTGCTGAAGAAGGTAAAAAATAAATAAACCAAGTGGTCAACTTATAAAGGGTTTTTTACAGTACTCCAAACCAAATTTGGCGAACATTAGTGGTCAAGATAGACAGGTGGTCAAGATAGAGAGGTGGTCAAGTTACAGAGGTTTTCCTGCGTTGTATGAGATAGGACTAATTCCGTTCCTGACAAAAGCGGTCAACATAGACAGGTGGTCAACTTACAAGGGTGGTCAACTTTACAGGTTTTACTGTATCTACTGATACTGCCATTTACCTGCCCACAACATTATGTCTGTCTCCCTTACAAAATTTGCCAGATCCATTGGAAAAGGCACATAATGTTAGCCGACGTAATGTCCCTTCATTTCCTTTATTTAGTTTTTTCCCCCCTTAATCTAACATTTAAATAATCTGCTTACTAAAAGTGAGGTTAAATAATAACAAGCCTTGCTCCAAGCTTGTCCCACACATGATGAGGACACCAGACTGTTGGCATTATGTCTATTGCTAAACGTTAAGCCGTGAATCGTATAATAAAGTAGCGACACGTCCGCCATCTTGGGACTAAATGATGCTTTCTTCCTATGTCTGCTATGGTGAGGTAGCGTGTTTTGCTTCTTGATTGTGGTTTTTTATTAACTCCCTGTTAATCCAAAATTAAGAAGTAAAGCACGCTGCTTCGATATAGCAAACATAGGAAGAAAGCGGCATTTAGACCCATGATGGCGGAAGTAGCGTCACGTCCACCATCTTGAGGCTAAACAAAGCTTTCTTCCTATGTTTGCTATGGTAAAGCAGCGTGTTCTGCTTCTCGATTGTGGTTTCTTAATAAATGTATGTTAATCCACAATTAAGAAGCACTACACTCAAGGAACAAAACACGCTCTTTCATTATAGCAGTCATAAGGAATAAAGCGACATTTAGCCCCAAGATGGCGGACATGTAGCTACTTTAGCTACAATCAAGGGCTTTAGCTTACTCGCTTCACAGAAACCTTAGTTACACATGGAAAATTCTATGTTTTGAAAGGCTTTTCATCGTAGTCATTTTTTTTAAACCAAAAATTTCTAAGTTGCGTTCCATTGAGACAAATTTTTCGGTTAATTGCAAATCAACATGGAAAAATATAGGGCCCTTTATTTTATTTCATCTTATTAAAATGAAAGTTCTTACTAGTCAAGTTATTTGAGTTACTTTTATTTTATAACAAAAGACAAAAGAACAAAAAAAAAGTTCATTCTGACTAAATGTAACTCTGCGTCGCCATAAAAGATTTAAATCAAGACATGAATATTTTAACTAAAGTAAAGAGTTCCGGGCACAAAAGCTCTTTTGTCTGCAAGAGAATTGGAAGCTATCAATAGCAAAGAAAGGTCCTTTCACAAGCACCGCCACTTCCAACCACAATGATTAAAATGGCCGTTTTAGGAAATTGTTCCATGAGAATCTGTTTCCTTTTAAAGAGGATGAATGAAGCCGTTAACTGTTTTGTCTCACTTGTTTGGTATCAAAAATGAATCCATCGTTAAAGAGGATGAATACGGCACTAATCACTTTCTTTATTAATAGTGTTTAATGAATAAAGCGTTAAACGTTCGGGAAGTTCTGTTTTCAATGGATGAACTTAGTTTTTAGAATTTATCCCCGCTTTTCAAAGTACATCCATTTAGTTGAATTTTGAATATTGTATTGAAGTAATTTCAATTATTTATGGACTCATTTTTATAAATATTTTTTTTTAAATTTTTAGCTTCTACGTATCGTATCAGTGTTTAAATAGACTATGTTGATTAGATAATGTACTGCTTAAGAAATATTGCAAATAGTAAGTACATTGTGCGTACGTTCATTAAAAATGAAAATATATTACATTTGAGGCAGTGAGAAGCAAAGGGATGTAAGTGGACAAGTTTCAAGTTTTGAGCAAAACGCGTTTAAAGTTGTGATCCAAGGTAGGATTTCATTGAATTTTTTTTTCTTAATCATGCTGTATGGCAGCACCTACCAGGGATACTAGTACTATCTCTTACCCCAAAAGAGATGAGATGTTCACCTTTCATTTGTACTGGTTATCGCCAAATTTTTGATTTTGGCACTTACATCCTCACAGCCTATTTGTTTTATAACTGTTTCAAAGAAAAATAAACTCTTGTACTTTTCATATCTCCGTTCATCGAATTTCTACTGGGTCAAAATAAAAATTAATTTCATTATTAAAAAATTATTAAGATCTTGTTAAAAAGTCTTCAAATACAAATAATAAAACAAACCCCGAAACTTACTTATTATTTCTGTAGAACGTTTTGGGATTTTTCAGGTTTTTATTCACTTCCTAAGAAAATCAACTCTCTTGCTCAAAACGGTTCCTGAATTGTTACAAATTGCAGAAATGCAGATTTCTCGCCGTGTGAAAAATATTTTTTCCACCAGTATCAAGATTAACTGAACGTATTTAATTAGTGTATCGATTTCGGCTTGATTACGGTTCGTTCAGATAGAGTATGCTTCCATTGAGAGCAAAAAATATCTGAGTCACAAAGCTTTGAAGAATTACAGACGAGTTGCAATGGAGCTACTTGCTTAATAGTCTGTATCAGCTTTGGCAATGATTGTATTAATGCTCTGAGTGCTTTCTTGGAAAAGCAGGAAGGTGCCAAGCTATTATACTAAACCTACGTTAGGCTTCTCTGAAGTTGCTAGACACATAACCGACTTTAACCAAGAAGACTGCTGAATTCTTCAAAAAGATTCCAGGATAATTTCCGGAAGGTTACTGAATTTCAGCGGAAAACGTTTCTTTTCGTTCTTTCTTTTTTTTTCTAAGACATTTTTTAATATCATTAGTTCTTGCTAAGATACGGTCGCAACAGAAAATTGCAGTGATAATTGCATTATCATGCATTGCAGCTAGAGATTTTTTACATGGTAGACAAACAGCACATTCAGCTTTTAAAGTTGCCTATTAGATATTCACAACAAAACAAACGTAGTGTTAAGCATTAAAGAAAAAACGCAGAATGGCTGAGGTGTTGCAAAAGTTGGAATTATAATGTGGGATTAGTGTACTATGGCTCATGGGCATTCGTTCGAGGCCCATCATAGGAGTATGCAAGATTTGAAAGGCAACGATAAACTTTTAGGTGGTATTGTCTGAAAACTGTCTGGGGACTTCCGGCAGACACTATCAGTTGTTCCGTTGAAATCAACGCATGTTAAAAACGATTTTTTTTTTTTTTTTTTTTTTTTTTGCGTGATGTCAAAATAATACGACTGACCATGAACATGCGAGCACAAATGCAAAATGATTCATTCGCACAAGTAATTTCTAAGTAATTGCTGGGTATTGGAAACTGAAATTGAACTGTATCAAAATACACAATACATCAACACTGAAAAAGCGATTCAGAAACGTTCCTGGAAAATAATAGGCAGCTGATTTGCCCAATTTCTGCCAGGAACATATCTCGCAAAAACCAGGAACGTTTTTCACTAAAATTCAGTAACCTTCTTGAAAAATCTAGATATCTTCCCGTTTAAAGTAAATCGCGTCTCTGGAACTTCAGAGTCATCTCAGGTAGGGATAATATAACAGCTTGGCACCTTCCTGATTCATCAAGACAGTTCCACAAGCTGTATTGCAAACATGGCCAAAGTTACGCCAGAATTGCAAGTAAGTACCGAGAATTTTTCTCACTTGAAATTCTTGCAAAGCTACGTAGTCCTACGTAGTCCATACTTACTCGCTCCCTTTGGAAGGTTAATCAGCATGGACGAGCCGTAATCGATCTAAAGCCGATACATTTTAAAAATACTCTCAGTTAATCTTTAAACTGGGAGCTAAAATAATATTTTACATCAGAGAGAAGTCAGCATTCGGACAACTTGTAGCAATTCAGGAAACTTTTTGACAGTGATAGTGGATATTTCCAGGAAGTGGATAAAAGCCGCTAAAATCCCGAAACGTTACACGGAAATACTTAGTAACGTTTCAAAAAAATTTTACGGTGAAATAGCCAGACAATTTGAGCACTGCCGTTGAGACGAAAAGTGAACTAATTGACAGTGTATTTCGGGATACATTTATTTTTTTTTAATCATATCACCTCTTTAATCACGCTATTTTGGCTGCAAGAAACGTTGATGCAGACGCAATTAACTTTTAGATGCAACATTTGTTGCCCGGTAATTTGAAGTCATTTAAATCAATCGACACAATTGTTGATGAGAACGAATCCGTAAAGTTTCCAACTGAATTTCAAATTCTCTTGGAAAAACCAGGAATGACACCACACAATCTCCAGTTGAAAAATTGGTTCACGAACTAATCTTCTCCATAATTATATCAATAATTTAAATCCTTTTAATTTTGCAAATATACACGTATAGTTATCAAAAGGATCACCGGAAATGTTCTTGAAGCAACAATTTTGACGGGAAAGTTTAAATTAAAAACCGTCAAATCTATTCGTGTTAGCAAAAGATAGATTAACAAAGTATTGTGAACAAATCAGTACAAAGATAATTTTCAATAATAATAATTTAAATTAATTGAAACAATAGTTCGAGATCAATGTTATTTACTTTATTTATAAAATTCCATTTTTATAGCTTATGAATTTATTTGGTATATTTTGTGAGATATTATTGATTAAAAACTATAGTTAAAGCTTAGATGAATAAAATGTACATACAAGAATTTGTACGTCGGTTAATGCTGAATTCCAACACTCCGGTACTTACCTACCACTTTCATTTTATTTTGCATGTTTGGCTGAAGTAAGAACTTACTAAACGTACTAAATGTAAATATGGTAAGTAATGCTTTTCCTATAAAAAATTTAGTTTGTACTTACTAAATTTAATAAATTCCTTCTTCGGCCAAACTCGACCATTCTCAATTCCTTGTGATTTAAAATCGACTGAACTTTTTCCAGCTTTGTTTAAAATATTAATTTGAGCGTGAAAAAATAATGAGTAAAACGTTATTTCCCTTTTCAGCCGCAGCAACGCGCGGCTGTGTCAGCTAGTATAAGTACAGATTTGATTTTTAACTACCAGTTTTTTTTTATCTACCAGTTTTTTAAACATTTGAAAAGTACGTGCAATGTCGTTCTGACGATAATGTGGCTGAGTCTTCATGCAAGTCCCTCCGTGAAGGGACCAGAATAGTAAGAGTTTAGAGCTCGAAGTATCCATGTCTAATCAGGTAGCGTTAACTTGATAGTCTTGGAATTTTTTCGTATGTTGAAATCACTAGCGCAACCGGAAATACCTTCTGGAGGGGTTTTTTTTTAATGAAAAATACCTTCTGAAGGGGAGTTTTTGATCAAAATCACATTCTGAATGGGGTTTTGATCAAAACAGTCCTTTCATATGCATAAACTACTGTATTAGATTTCGCATTTATGTTAAAACCAATGCTCCTGAGGGTGTTTTCACTCCCCTTCTCTTCGCTGCACCACTAAGTTAAAATGTATGATAAAGCCCCCCCCCCTCCAAAAAAAAAAGAAATCTTGGACTGAGATGGGTCATTCTCCAGAAAATGTAACTTTCAATTCAAATGCCGTTGTCGAGCGTTCTCAACTACAGTTTGTTTTATCAACGTACGACTATGGTATTTGAATTGAATTATAATGTTATTAATGTAGAAGTGACAGCGGATTTCAATAAACTAAGTAAACAGAAATATCTATCCCATCAAATTCCTGGTTTTACTCAATAGGACGATGATATCAAAATATCAAACATCACCTTGTTTCTTACCTTTTAGTGTTTTTTTTTTTTTTTGTCGTAGTCGGGTTTCAGTTTTTTAACCTTTTATTTTATTATTTAAAAATACAAATTTACTGCAAAAAATACAAAAAAAAAATTTTTTTATTTTTTTAAAAGACACATTGTTCGCTCTGAGTGTACTGAAATCTTTGAAAAATGAAAACTAAAAAAAAGCAAGTTACCTTAATTATCTCGCTTCTCCTCACTTTTCCTTTACGATTTATTTATTTAATTTTCGTTTTTCCATCTGTATATTGTCACTTTTCTAGCACATCCAAATGCTTGTTTGATATAAATCATAAAACCACACAAATTATGACAAAATGCAAATTTATTTACACGAATTTACAGCTAAATATTCTCATTGAAGTCACACACCTGCAACAGTCACCTTTCATAGAAAATACAGTTGAGATCAAAGAGAGGAAAGTTCACGTTGACAAAGAAAGTTGCAAAATTCTAATAAATGAAATTTAAATCTCCCAAAAGATCCAGCTCCTAATAGTCAGTGAAAGTTATAAAATATATGAGGCAAAATGTATCAATAGTCCTGTAAAATAAGAAAAATAATTCAAGTCTTAAAAATCCAGTAAAAGTTTTATTTAGGAGCTGCCCACAAATAATGTCCCGCTTTTAGGGGGAGGTGGTTTCATGAAATTGAGACAGTTTGTGACAAAGGTGAGGGGTGGGATGGCAAGAAGTGTGACATTGACCAATTTTTCATAAGAATATGTTTTCAAAAAAATAACGTTACATGTGAAAAGGGGGTAGAGGTAATGTGAAGTGTGACAAGGGGGGAAGGGAGTCAGAAAGTTGAAAAAAAAAGTATGGCATCATTTATGGACAGCCCCTTAAAGCAACCTAATAAGGTCTGATGGAGGCAGTTCTGAATAACAACAGAAACTCTCTCTATATTGTATCTATGATAAGTTAAGGCTGAACCTTGACAACATTTGTTTCTTTTTAGGGTGTTCAATGAAAAAGGACGGTTTATTGGAAAGGATTTAGGATGGAGTACTTTCGATGACAAAAGTAACCCAACTCAACTCAGCCGAAAGCATCCATCCCTCCTTTCCCAAACAGCAGTAAACATTTTCAAGGTTATGCCTAAACATATCAGAACCATGCTAAACTATGAGAGCAATTGACGTTCTCCCTAGTTTTCCTAGAAATAAATTGCTTACTTTTACTTGCACTTGATTCAATTTTTAAAATAATATTTTACTCTTTTTATGTAAGACATTGAAATCAAAAAGCTGAATTGCATCAAGAAACTCTGGAAATTTTATTTATCTTAATGCATTAGTGCAATATAGCATTTTTCATTTTGTTTTTATTATTATCTTTTTAATTTTACGTAATTAATAAACATGCTTTCAAACGAAAATGAAATTTTCGTACTATTTTAATTTCAGCGAAGTTGCATACTTGCTGATCCTACATTAAAATGAAAACTTTAGTTTAGTTTAATATACTTTATATCATTATTTCTTTTATTTATTTATTCACATAAATAACTGCAGCAGCTGTAGTTTTTCAAGTCCTGTTCCCGTAAAGATATCTTAAGAAAGTACCTAATTTTGTACAGGATACAGAAAGTAGTTGGATGATCTGGGTTAGGTAAATAGTAAATTGATAAAAGTGATAATTTCTTTTGCTTGTGAAGGATCTATTTGTAATTAAATGCATAGAGAAAAACAGACTGACTAAAAATTTATCTTTTATAATTATCCTTCTTAGAAAAACTATAGTCCTCCTGTTTATAAAAAAAAAAAAAAAAAAAAAAAAAAAAACAATTTCGGAAAATTGGTGAGCAGAAAGAAGATTAACTGAACTCAGCACTTCTTAAAAACCCTCTTTCTTTCAAAATGGTTTTTTATAAATTCCATCTGTCTCGCTTGCAAATGAAAACTTAACAACAATGATTAACGAAACGAAAAATTAATTGGATTTAACTTCAAAAAGCATCATTTCCATAAGCCTACTGTTTATAAATTTCATTTGCATAGACTATAAAGGATCTGCTCGTAATAACAATTAACGCAAAGATTTTCTACCCTTTATCTCGTCACATTCCTTTTTGAAAATTAGTTCGACATAACAATAAAATTATCTTCTCCTTTTCGAAATAAATTCAAGTGCACTTAAAAAAAAAAATTCTTCTTTGAGGTCAGTCGAATGCACATATTGCACAAATCAATTAACTGTGCACATGAATATGTTCATTCATCAAATTGAATCAATTAAAAAGGGTGAAGATTAATTTCGTTAAAAAATATTTCTTCACATTGTTTACAACTTAACATAATCCTCTTTTGTTTTGTATTGTTTTACATTGATACTTATCTCATTTTTTCGCTACTAGATTCTCCAACGAACTTAAGTCTTCAATAAGCATAGTTTAATAAGCGTTTAACAAATCGTTCGAGGAAATTTTGCTTTGTTATATTCAAAGCAACTTCATTTTATTTTGTGTTATTGCTAAACTCTGTTGAAAATCTCTTACCGTTGGTTCAAGTCTCTAAAGCATAATTCCATGACGTCTATAGAACTTAAAAACGGGAGCTGACTTATCCGGCATTTTGGTTCCAAAGCTGTCGGGCCAAAAAAATAGTATTTGTACAAAAGCCTCATTGCAGAAGACTGGCGTCCAAGCTTTAGATGTGTTGCCTGATTGATGTTTGATTATTTTATTCTGTAGATGAAGACGATTTAGTTAATACAAATTGAAAACAAATAAGGTGTGAAAATGAAGTTTATTACAGTAAACACTTCCCCGATACATTTTATTGAATTTGTGAACTAAGTTATCGTTCTAGATTCACCTTAAGTGACATTTTACACAACTTATCATCAATTATTTCTCGACATAGCAACCAGCGAATATTATTACGCATTTATAAATACTAGAAACGAGGTTAGATCCAATTCTGTCTCGGAACCAAAATGTCGTATATGTCAGCCTGTCCTCTTCAAGGGGCTTGAATTAAAATACATCGTTAATACGCGTAAATAGTTAAGACTTTCGAAGCAATGAATTCGAACGGTTAAACATTGTTTTATGCGCAGTTGACTCATATGAAATTGTATTGGTTTCAATTCATCCTATGAGGAGTACGGTCGAAATCGCTTAAAACGATCCCTGCTTTAACGAGAACTACTAGGTTGGTGTAATAGTAAGTCTGTGGGAGCAAAATTAGCTTTTAACGAGCAACTTCGAGCTCCAGTTAAAGCGAGCAATATTTTTGCGATTCATAAAATTTCTATTGACTTCCAGCTCAGCTTATCCTTTTTTGGTAAATTTTCCTTAACTTTCCGAAGTCAAACGAAAGTTTGATAAATCATAAAGTCTGAGAACAAGTGATGACAACACCTTTTTTTCTTAATTCGTGCAGTAAAGAAGTATTTAAAAATTATATAATATGTGTATTCCTCAAAAACAAAGACACAAGAAAGAGACAGTCTGACAGTTCAATGCTAATTAACCTGGTACTGTACAGAAATTAAAAAGAAAAAGAAAACAAGCAACTATGATAAATTATTATCCCGAACTCGTTTTTTAGAAGCACTCGGTTAGAACGAACAAATATCGCCACCCCTTTCTGGTTGTTATACGAGAGATCGACTGTATAGTATTATAACAGTCAAGTTCTAAACATGTGGGAAAAATACTTACCACTGCAAAGAATTCAGTAATGCTTAGATCCGTAACCAGAGCCTTGGTGACCAGGGATTCCATAGCTTTGTCCGTCCCAGTAAACCTTGTGACCGTTACCAATCAAGCTGGAAACCCTTTGACCGGCAAGATGGTTGCCATACAACCTGGCTCTATTGTCTTGGAATCCATGACCCGATCCAAAGTAGGGATGAGCAGAAGACATCATCTTGACATGTGCTGAATCGTGGGGAGCAGTGCCTGGCTCGTTGGTTTTGATTTCAGCCCTGAAGCCCCCTTGATCGGCAACGTAGTTGACCTCCCTGTAAAAGCCCTTCGAATCCTTGAATCCGTAACTGCCCTTGACATTTCTTCCGTCACCAGACTCGTGTCTGTGCTGTTCACCACCGAGTTGGTCGTTGTTGGAATATCCAAATGAGTATGGCCTTGCATGGTGAAAGTCCTGATGATGCTGTAGTAAGAGTGCAAAATAAAAATGCAAGCTTGTAGCATTTAATGTTTGAAATTTAAAATCGCGGGTTCACCGCAAGGTAATATCATTTTTTATTATCCGTTAATAATGATAAATACATACCAATTTAAAAAACTACCAAAATAAATCTGTTAATACATTTGCTATGGACATCAAAATAATAGTGAGGATTTATTTGTTCAGTCTTTGGTGTAATCTACAAATCATTATCGCATGGGATGAAGTTACTTGTAATGACGAGAGAATAATTGACTATGGGTAAGTGCTTCGTAACAGAGGGCTTGCTAAGATACTTAGATTAAGAATTATTAGGTATAAATCCAATAACATTCACTGAAAGTTAACGATTAATTTTTGTAGCTGTTGCAATTAGTGCAAATCCACCTCAAGTCTTGTGAAGAAGTTAAAATCTCTTCCATAAGGCAAGTTGTATTTGCTTCAATCTGAGTTTAAGAATAACATTTTTGTACAGAACTGCGAGTTATTTTTGGCTTTGCTTTATGCTTGATGTTGATAAGAAAGCTGATGATGAAGTTAAAAAACTTAATTGATGAATATGTTGAGTAACATAGCTGAGGAAATTGGTGTTTGGGATCGCTTGAGCTATGTATTATCTTTTTAAATACCTAATGGGGAAATCTACGGCAGAAAGGGATAAAAATATAGAACACAAGAGTTATGGTTTTACATGGAACTCGCTTAGCAATGCATAAAATGTATCATAAAATTTACGTAAGCCTCGTGAAACTAATTTTCTGCACCTGGACACTCATTAATTTACGCATTTATAAAATAATTCCATTTAACCCAATATTTACATATTGAAGCTCACAGCTTTTAGCTTTAAAAAAAATCATAGGATCACAACACTTAAATCCCGAAACCTACAGCTTTCTGTTTTAATTAAATGATTCTTAGGTACCCATTTCTAAATTTCGGATGCTTACACTTCGTGATTTAATAAACGCATTCTTAGTAGCCCACTACTAAAACCACGAAACTCACAGCTTTGGGCTTTAATAAAAGGATTCTTAGGAACTAACCCACTACTAAAATCCGAAGCTCACAGCTTTGTGCTTTAATAAAAGTATTCTTAGGAACCCATTATTTTAACCACGACGCTCGCGTTAATTTAGGGCTTCCTTGTATATTATTGAGTTTATCTCAAAGCTTGCAACTTTGATAAAAAAGGGTAAACATCGATAAAGAAGTTCTTTATGACCCCCTCCCTCCAAGTCACGTGTATGCTATATAGCTTATCCGAGTCACTTATCCGCTACATTAACATGTTCTTCCAGTTTTGTACCGAACTCATTGCTAAACTACGTGAGTACATAAAATAG
The DNA here is from genome assembly GCF_026930045.1 of Uloborus diversus. NCBI lineage: Eukaryota > Metazoa > Arthropoda > Arachnida > Araneae > Uloboridae > Uloborus > Uloborus diversus. Next base: position 18,276,125 of record NC_072738.1, read on the forward strand.
TACTCATGTAGTAGAGTCGCAGTAGAGTCATGATGCCGTTTAAATAACGAAATCTGAACTAGTTTCAATATCAGCAGGTGAACAACTTCTCTTTCTTTAACCCTTACAGTCGTGGTAAAAAAATTGCATCACCCGCGCCGCATAGGAGAGGAATATCATCCCGACTGCATTCAACACAGTCAAGCATCCCGTATCCCAGATGATTGGGGATGTATTTCTGATCAAGGAGTTGGTGGGTTTCACTTTGTGCAAGGAACAGTAAACGCTCAGGTGTATATTGGTATTTTGAAGGAAAAATTGCTTCCTACTGTCCGGGATCACTTACTTCAGATCCTTACGTCATTTTCCAGAATGATTCTGCTCCGTGCCATAGGGCTAAACGGGTAAGTAACAATTCAAAAACCTTTATCCTACCATTAGACTTAATTGACATGGGGTTAAGTAATTTTTTTTCTCTTAACTCACGCGCAGGTTCAGAAATGGAAAAATTATTATGGGGTCAGCAGTTTGCCTTAGACCGGAAAAAGCCCCGATATACATTAACAATTATCAGATTCCTGATGTTAAATGTTTATTTCATAAATTTTGCAGAATTCCACATACATTCATCATTAATCGGTAGACCAAAAATTCTCACATAATCCCATTTCTGTGAAAATGCGAGGGTGATGCAATTTTTTTTACCAGCACTGTATTTGGCAAACATCGGATGTTCAATAGTTATCATTGGCTGTGTTGACTTCGCAACTTTTGAAGAATGGGAAAATTTCATTAAATGTTATTTAAATATTATTTTATCGCCATTTCTAAATTCTATTAAATTAGAAGTAGTTCTGCATTTTTTCGAACAAAATTTTTCAACAAAATTGAAAAAGTCTATTTTTCCAAACACTTAACTACCCAGTTGTAGTATACTCGAGCGACAAAATATAGACGATTGCATTTTTCGTTGTATAACGGGACGGCCATTAGACCTGTGTTAACGTTGCTGATAGAAAACCAAAAAAAAGGTGCCACTTCCAATTATACAACTATTAAACTGGAATATATGCGTTATTACTATTCTGGTATTTATTGCGAAAAGTTAAAGCTTTGAAGCAGAGGTACAATTTTTATTGCTATTTTATTGTCATAATTTTATTTATTTTTATGGTACTTACATCATAATAGACATTCGCAGCAGCTAAGCAAAACCAGATGGTGAGAAATGTAACCTGCAACATATAATAAAACATATATTAGTTTTGAATGTTGAAAAAAATATTTTATGCATGAAATTAATGCAATTTAGAAACTTAAAATGAATAGTTTCAAGTTATCTAATCCACTGACACTTCAACACTGAAAGTTACAAAATGTATCTCGCTAAAGAGTATTTTGAAAAAATATTAGTCAAATGCAACTGTGACTCTGGCTCTTTTTTTTTTCACGACATATTTTTATGTAGTGCAAAGAAAAAAAAATAGGTTGCTCGATGTGCCTTTTCAAACTTTTCTTTACCAATAACAACTCTACGATCAGGCTTTCTTTTTAGGTTTATTTATTACATAATCACTCAATAAATGTAATAAACCAAATAAGGTTTCTTTTTTATTTCATTTGTATGAAAATAGTTTGACAACACGAAAGGATTTTCCTCCAGAATCACGATTTTTAAGCGACTCTCGATTTTTACGCTTTTTAAACTTTTCGTAAAATTTATTGATATCATGTAAATTTTCCGGTATGAGTTCTTCTGTATGAAAACAAAGCAAAAATTCGGAATTAGATTGTATAATATTGCTTTTGTTTTAGACCTTAAGACTCGAATTTTTCAATTCATTACAGATAAATTTCTAAAATTCTGTACCTATAAAAGGAGTATATTTTTGTGCTTAAATAACAACAAAAAAAATTTTTAACGTAAAAAAAGCACAAAAAAGTTTTAGCGCAAACAGCGTTTTCAGGGCAAGAGTTGAGCCTCTTTATCGGGGGGGGGGGGGGGGAAGCACAATACAAGTCGTGCGGAAAACGCAAAATGAAGAGCAACAGTTAGAGTCACCAACCCAAGTTGGACAATGATTTAGGCTTGAACAGTTTTCATAAGTCTAGCATTGATTTAATTTATGCACTGAAAATCTTCAGACGCATTTTTTACACACTTACTTGTCGCCTTTTTTAGAACAAATTGAACCTTCCTTTTTGGAACCGTTTTCAAAACACTTCTTGAAACAGTTTTTAGATTATTAATTTAGTTCAATACACTCATTTATTTGATTCAATATACTTTTTAACCCTTTTGGGAACGCATTTGATAACAATTTTTTAAACTCTGAGAAATGACCTTCCTGTTAGAACACTTCGTAGCACACTTTTTGGTACACCTTTTATAGCATTACTGGAACACTCCTTTGATCACACCAACAGTTTTCAATTTTACTGCTAAATTAAGCAGTTGATTTTACTGCATTCTCGCTGGCGACAATCAATCGCCAACCGGCAATGGACCGTCATCGACCAGTGAAGACGATCCATTTGGACAGCATTCGGGAAATTGTGTCAGCGATTCATTGCAACAAAATTTGTAGTTCTCTCAAATTTAGAGATTCTATTGAGTGACTAATAAATACCTTTGTGCTGAAAATTAAAACAATCAAAAATCCAACGTAATGAAGCACAATTGCAATAATTTGCATGTTTTGTGCTTCATTACGTTGGATTATTGATTATTTTAATTCTATTGAGTGGTAAAGAAGCTGTTGAAACTAGATTTATACCAAAGAAAGCAATGATTTAACAGCTGTGCCAAAAAAGTGTTTCCAATCTGTTCTCAAATGATCCCTTAATCTACTCTCAAATGTATTTCCAAATTTAAATTTAACAAATATCTTGAACATTACACATTGGGAGTGGAATTCGGCACTTTCTTTTTAAGGGTGCACATTTGGAACACATATTAGTGCCCATTTCAGGCAACAGGAACACTTTTTCTGAATTAAACAGTTCCAAACATGTTTCCAATATGTTTTTAAACGTCAGTAATTATTTAATTTTTTTTTCTGTAAGGCGTGAAAATACTCCTTGACACTTTTTAGATAAGTGATATTCATTTTAGAGGGAGAAAAAATAGTCTATAGAAGGATAAAAACAGAAACAGCGGAGGGATGCAGGTTCTTTTCATTTTTAACGTTTAGAACGTTTTATATCTTCAATTTAAAAAAATAAATAAATAAAACATTCAAAAGTAAAGTGTCAAAAAGTCGAATTGCTCACCTCCCCCCTTCCCCGTTCCTACGGTTGATAAAATTTTAAATACGCAGCGTAACAAATATTTTGAGGGTACTTCCGTTTTTTAATGCTTGAAGTATGCTTGCAAAGGCGTTAAAAATATCTCATGTATATAATCATACTAAAAAAAGAGGGGGAGGGGAGCAAACAAAATTTATCATTCTGAGCTGACATTTTCTTCCCGTAAATGTATTTAAAAAGTTTTAAATTAGTTTTCATTTAGCTAAACTTTTTTTTTTTGACTGAAATCAATAAAAAATGTTTTTTGTAGTTCAGTAAACAAAAAAAAGTTATCACCAATATTATAAGAGCTTTCGTCAGCTCCTACAATTATAACTATTTTTTTTCAATACATTACAAAGAAAACAAAAAGCATTTCTTCGCAAATTAGTTCCTCATTTGGCCTGAAATTAATGAAGCCTTAATAATTTAATGACGAAAGTATAAAAAACAGTTCCAACGTAAATAAAGCGCAAACTAGAGAAGTTTTCTTTTTATTTTCACAGTAAGTGAGTAGCTTATTTATATTGGAATTTAAAAGGTATGCAGTCGTAAATATACCATTAAAATACCAAGCTTTTTACGTTGCGTATTTTTATGGCAGAAAAATGCAAGATACACTACCTCAAGTGAACTTCTATAACGGACTGGTGTATAGTTAATGTGATTGCGATTTATTCGTCTATTTCTTCAACGTTTACCTTTTTTTTTAAATATATTTACTATTAATTTATTGCTGTGTTGTTTTTGCTTGAAGAAATATACTGTCTCTTAACAGATATAGAAAATTAACTTGGCTCAGTCTGATCATAGAAGACGTATAATCTGGCAGGCGGCCAAGTTAGGACGACTCCATTTGAATGAATCTGACAGGGGAGAAGGGGAAACCAGAATTTTGATCCACGTGTTTTATAATAACACAAGGGCCCTATTAATTTGTTGCATTCTCTAAACTGAAAATGAGAGGAAGCAAAAAGTTTTCATGAAAACAACAAAAAGAAAATTAAATGCTTTCATTTCTTCCGGAAATGTAAAAGCAAAATGGTAAGCTTAAAATTATGTTGTAAGAAAATTAATCCATTAATTTTTGTAGTGAGAATGTACATCAAAATAGTTTATATTTAAAAAAAAAAACGTGAACAAATTGTCATTTTTGCAAAAACTGTGTCTAAATAGTTAAATGATAAAATCGCACATCTGTAGCAAACAAACTACAACCCCAATAAACCAATAGATGCGTCTATTTCCGCCAATAAATCGGAAGTTTGCCTTTCCATCTCATCAGAGGTCAGACTGTACACTCATAAATTTATAGTGGTTCATAGCGAATGAATTAATTAGCAAACAATTAATACACTGTAAAAACGATTCAGAAACGTTCCAGGAAAATATTAGGCAGCTGATGTGCCCAATTTCAGCCAGTAACATATCTCGCAAAAACCAGGAATGTTTTCCGCTAAAACTCAGTAACCTTCTTAAAATTATCCTGAGAAATTCACAAATCTTCCCGTTTAAAGCCCCAGTCCTAGTCTCTAGAACTTTAAAGTAATCTTAGGTAGGGATAATGTAACAGCTCTATAAGCAGTATTGTAATCATGGCCAAAGCTAAGCCAGAATTGCAAGTAATGATTGCAATTCTTGCAAAGCTAAGTAGTCGAAAGATTTTTTCGCTTCCTTTGGGAATTTAAACAGTCCGGACAACCCGTAATTGAAACTAAGTCGATACATCTTATAAATACTCTCAGTTAATCTTTAAACTGAGAGCTATAAATTTTTTTTTACAACAGATAGAAGTCTGCATTCCTGCAACTTGTAGCCATTCAGGAAACATTTTGGACAATGATACTTGATATTTCCAGGAAGTGGATAAAAGCCGTTGAAATCCCGAAACGTTGGACGGAAGTACTCAGTAACGTTTCTGAAATTTTTTACAGTGTAAGATAAACAGTAAAAGTGTGATAATAACATAAGAAATTCGATAATAAGTTAGTAAATTAACAGAAGCGCGATTAAAACCTTAGCCTGTACCTCGGAACAAAAACAACCAATGTCAGATATTGTCCCTATTCAATTTTTGATAGCTATTAATTATGATAGAAATCTACCCCCGGAGCTGTAAACTTTTCGGTGAAACAATAGTCAAAGATGATGCAGCGCCGTAATATTCAGTCATAGTAATCACATTTACCAGAGAGATCGCTAGGCACAAATAACCAAAAGTACAAAATATTTGTACATTTAGTGAAATCTGTTTTATCAGTGTTAAATAAATTTTTAGCTTATTGTACGTATGTGCAAAAAATTAATAGCGAAATTAAACCTAAATTGCATTGAAATTCGAGCGTTTAAGATCGCAAGCTACAAATAACTGAAAGTAAAAAAATATTTGAGCATTTAGTGAAAGCAGTTTTATCAGTGTTAAACAAATTTTTAGCTTATTGTAAGTCCAGACAAAAAAATTAATAGCTAAATTAAATCAATTTTCATTGAAATTCGATCGTTTAAGATCGCAAGCTACAAATAACTGAAAAGTAAAAAATATTTGAGCATTTAGTGAAATTAGTTTTACCTGAGTGATTCATTTTCAAAGCCGGTGCTGAAGTAGTAACTGCACTATGATTCGAGTGTGACAAACTCTTTCCTTTATATACCTTCAAAAGATCAACTAAACCATCTGGAATCTCAATTACATGTGACCTACACTGAAACTTTCACTTTTAAGAATTAAAACTACATTTTCAGTCCTAAATATTCAATGAATTTAATTCAAAATGGCACGAACTTGGATGATAGAAAGAATTTTAAAAAATTGGAAGAAATAACAAAACACTTAATAAAACTTTAATTCGATTCAGTAAATTATTTATTTTTTTTCGATTACGGATGAAGGTGAAGTGAAAGTATGTAACAAAGTAAAAATATTTGAGACACTTAAAAGCTAGTCGGCGACTGACGTAATGTATGTCACGCGTTTAATCGAACACATATTGGAAAATTAAATTTGCTTGAACTGTAATTGTTTGTTTTGCAGATTACCTAATTTTGAAATTGAATTGTTGAGAAATCTTTGATTATAAGTTGGAATGCAGTCACAAATGCGAAAAAAGAAATCTTGAGAACTAGTTGATACTTTTAGTCTTATTTTTATTTAAAATCGCATCATAACAATAAATTAGTCTACTGTTAATAATGTGCATACGGCTACTGTTTAGTTACAAATAAACTCTTTTTTTTTTTTCATACAACCACCTAAATGTTTTTACTGAAAGGGATTATTTCAATTAACGTTCAGTAATTAAAATGCTTAATCAGAAGATCTGTTAGATACTGTAATTATGAATCTCTAAATTAATTCTTTCAATATGCTGCTGCGAAAAAAAAGATTAGTTTTCTAATATAAGAGGGGTTTATTCTGTACCTTTTTTTTTCAGTTGAAAAGTTTTTGACCAAACATATTTTTTGTTTCCTAAAATTTTTGAGCATTCGTTTAAAAAATAATCAAATATTTCTTTAACTCACTACTTACCGTTAATTGGTGTTATTTTCGCACTGCTAGATTAAATTTATTAACACAAATTTCCATCAAACGAAATATTTTGGTTCTACTTCTCATTTTACAAATTATAGAAAAAAAAATTTTTGAGTTATTATTCGATAGTTGTGTTTGAACGAATGTTTGAGTTTTAATTCAGTATTTTAATTTTTTTACTTTTCACATGCCTTTGAACTTTTTAAAACGCATATAAATACAGTCCCACCGTAACAGGTTTCAAAAAGTGTCTGCTGTGCAAATATATTCTATAGAAATGAAAAATTAATACTAAAATTTAGCCATTCATATTGAATAGATGAAAGCTACTAATTAGTAACAAAAGCTAAATCTTAAAAGCACTTTTATACTGTATATTTTTAGCATGCAGCATTAAGGAGACGATTAATTCCAACAATTTCGAGTGCTATTAAATACTTTTAAAATGAAAAATTGTCTTTAGCTTCTAAGCAGGCCCGTCCATTTAAAAATATTCCTAGAGACTCAAATGGGTTTGTACTCAATATGACGTAAAAAAAACAACAAAAACTATGCCCGCAATTATGTAAGTATATTAATTTCTCAATGCCAGGGGGGAGGATATTGCCCTTTCCTGACCCCCCCCCCCCCCCCAAAGTGGCGGGCCTGCTTGCAAGCCTGCAGAGCTAAGTGATTAATGTAAGACTGGTGTGTGAGGTATCAAACTGAACGTTTCTGCCCATAGCTAAGTTAGTCTTTGTCATGAAAATATCCAATTTTCCAATAATTGTTTTTTTTTTTACTTTCTTATTTAGTTTTTCATAATGATCTGGACAATCATATTTGCTCTTATATTAACTTACAAAGCTAGTGAGAAAAAGTCTTGATGACGTGACCCCGCTATTAGGTCAGTCAATAAGGGGTTCGTGCAGCATTCAAAATGTAATATGTAATCCCAGAAATAACACTAAGATATCTTACTGTTGCTCTGAGGCGACGATATTCTGTCAGACCATCGATTGTAAACATCCGGTTTAAGGGCCTAATAAATAAAGATTGAATTTTTGGTGCTAAAAAAATTCCAATGAGGTCTAATACATATTTTGATTCATAAAGTTCATCTTTTCTATACGTTGATGGAAAGTTTTACTCTATTTTTTTCTCTCTCTTTTAAGTCTCATTGTTAAACATGCATCACTTCACACAACTTTTATTTTCGAGGTAGACAGTGCAGCGCCGGGCAACGCAATTAGTAATTAATATAATTTGATGCAAAAAAACTTTCTTTTAAAACATAGTTCTGTTTTTACAATCTGTTAAAGTTATTGTAATTTCAGGACAGCATTTATGGAATTGTGTTTTTAGAGTTCTTAATGAAGGAAGAAGGGCTCAGATTTAAAAACAAAATTGGTAACTATTACTATAATGATTATCAAACACGAGTTTTGAATTATTTAAGCAATGCCTATCTTAACTAATAATATGTTATGTGCAGTATATATATTTTTTAGACGCAAAATTCAATTAAATGTATCACAAAATAGTAATTTTTTAATGCCCTCGAGTTCTACTTCTCTGAGTAAATATAGAATTGCTATAAATCCATCAGCAGCATTGCTCCAGATAAACACAGAGACATGGACATGCGATTGTTGCCCTAGAGCTTGTGTGTTAATGCACATTTGCAACGGAAATTATCGTTTATTACCTCTGTAGAATGGCTGGGGGCGTGCTATCCAGAATTTGGTTCATCCAATTATTTATCAAATGGAACATATCCTGCAAGAAATGTGAGGATATTTAGAGACATTGCTGAGTTGCATTTCCGATAAAGTTAGAGGAATGACATTGTATAGAGGCGAGGGTTAGTTGGTAGGGTGATACAAATAATAGGGGAGAATTTTTGTTTTTAAACATTCAAAATAGTTTGAATCCTCGTATATATAATAGCCAATGATCGAGTGACGCTGACGTCATCAACAATGAAACTCGCACCACGGCATGGTAATTTGATAATATGTTTTGGTAATGTTTAACATGCAAGGAAATGTTTTATTGTGACAAGGCTGAACTGGATCCATTAACTTAACTCTTTTACTGGTAAGACTCATTTCAGGGGGATGAAGAAACGAAAAAGGGGTGCAACAATGAACGCAATGTACTGGAGTTTACGGTTAATCCACTGAAGTTAGGATTAAACTTTCAACTCTCAAAATGTCATCCAACAGGCAATTGCTTCGTTCAAATGTAAAAAGCAATTTTCACCCGTCATATCTTGACGGGTGATTTTCTAGTGAATGGCTTGAATGGAAAACATTTTTAAACTCGAGTTTAAAGCTTGTAACTTTTGTTTTTTCGAATTGAGATAGAAGCTTGGACCTTCGACCGCAGGTCGAGTTAGATCTGGGGTTAAAAAATCGTCCTTTGCAATGGTGTCAAAAAGAAAACTAAGGAAAAATAACTTTTTTTGTGGTTTAAAGAAGAGATTAGAGTTTGTTTTGTTCCCCCCCCCCCCCCCCCCCCGTCTTGTTTCACCGACATTTACAATTTCCTCCTCCCTCTAGATATATTAAAAGGTAAGATTGAAACTGGAAAACAGAGGTAGGAAATTTCGTGTCGGCAAAAAGTGGGGGACACCGAAATTTGACTGGAGTAGAACGAGGAGTTGAAAAAATTGAGTTTGAACCGCAAACAAGTCCAATCGTAATTACGTTAGAGAGTTGAAACAAACTGCATCAAACGCAGAAAAATCTGTTCTTTCAAAAGATATATAATATTTATGCGTGCGAGTTCTTTTTTTTTTTTATCTCCATATTCGGGGAATTTATGCGAAAATTGTGTCTGAAGTTGGAATAAAAACAGAATTTCTAATCGAATTTTTTTGGAACTCTCTCTCTAATCCTTTCCAGTGCTAAAAGAAACAAACGGTGAAATTTTCAGCGAAATCGGTTGGATAGTTCTCCAGTTTTGCGAGTTCAAACACATAGACGCTTTTTGGACATTTCATTTTATACTATGTAGAGATTTTGAAGAGAACTAAATAATTTTTACAAGTGTTCACTCTTTAAATCTGAAACTTTATATATGTTATGGATATATTGGAGGAAAAGAAGAAGAGTTTAATAAGTTTCCATCCTCCAAGAGGAAACTGTTTTAATGAGTTAATGGTGTTAATGAAGGGGAACATGCATCCTTCTTTCCAAGTGATAATTCATTGTGAATCTTAATAGCTTTATTGTTGATCTGTACGCAAGCTAGAACTAAAATACATATTACATTTCAATATTCATAATGATTGTTAATTCAGATTTTTTTAATTATTTATTTATTTATTTATTTATTTATTGGAATAGAAGAATAAGTTCTTTGATTACGAATTAGTTAACGATTAATAGCTTAGAGATTATTGTTCTCGAGTGTGGAACTAAGAAAAAAATTGCTTTTTTAACTTCCAACATGATTTTTGCGTTTGAAAAAAGAGTTTTTCTTGATTACGAAATATTTACTGAAACATAGCTTACATATGCATTTATATTATTTACAGTAGAGCTAAAATACAAACTATACTTCTATATATTAATCATAACTTTTGCATCTGATCTCCCCCCTCCCCGCCCCCCCTCTTTGTTTTTTTTTTTTTTTTTTTTTTTTTCTCATTGAAAAAGGTGTTAATCTCTCAAAACACGTGGCTGCATTTCTTATTTCAATTTCTGGCGTTTTCAAAATTCATAAAAGGATTTTAACATTGCTCACATAGGCAAGCATCTTTAATGTATCGTTCAATGGCACATAGATAGCTTTCAGATGAACTAATACCCTCTTAATGATTGATTTTTCTTCTTGCTTATTTTTTTCCCCATTCATACTAAGCAAACCCTGTTAAATAATTTCAGGCAGCACATATTTCATCAAAAAATGGTGAGAGAAATTAATTAACATCATTACTAGGCATCACAGATATAATTTCTTTAATAATTCCAGGCAAATTGCGTAAAAAGAAATGTAATAATTAGTATCCTCAACCATCAGTGTTCCGATAGAATTAATTTCACATTGTTTATATTTTGTCATTTTAATGCCCATCGGCCCATTTAAAAGCAGCAATGCGTAGAAATATTTCACTGGGAAAATGATGGGGAGGAAGTTTTGTGTTCTTTTTCTGGAGGAAAGGGATGTTCTCGACATTGCTATGTTTCTCCGAATCCCAAAACAAAGAGTACTACTCGGTTTCAAACAGTAATTAATTTTTCTTAATGATAATGACATCAGTAAATTATTCCATTTAGCCCATTAGGGTCCAATCATTATCGGTTGTAGATGGTGTAGAATATATTACGTTAACGACAAAACAGTATTTAATTGTTGTTGTTTAGGGAAATGAAAATTGAAGAGATTTTTATGCAGTCTGAGGTAATATATATTACATGGAAGAAAAATATGCACCGCGGCTCAGCTAAATAAGGGAAAAATAATTTGCTAGCCAAGAAACTATCGGATTAATTACGGTTTAATAGCTGTGTTGTGTAATGTATTCGGTTTCACGCTACAAATGTGAAATGTTTGTTTATTTATTTATTTTTTCAACATTATTTTCTGGTTTTAGACATTTTACAATTTAAGTTTTTTTTTATTTTTCTTAGTTTCATTTCTTCAAAAAAAAGGAAAAGCTGCTGAAGAATAAGTATTGTCTCAAATATTTTTTAATTATATATATATATATATATATAATATATATATATATATATATATATATATATATATATATAGATATTATATATATACAGGGTGATTATAATTAAAGTTCCACTTTCAAAACGCTGTAAAAATAAAACCACTGGTCGGGAATGACGTCAAACTTCAGCGGAATATTATCGAAGAAAGGGGGAACTTGATGGCAGAAGAAAAAAAAAATAGTTGGAATTTTGTAGTAATAGATGGCGCTGTAAGCATAATTTAATAGTGATCGACTACAAATGACAAATAAACCATAAAATATTACCTAAGGTTGTAAACTATACGTTAAAACACCGTACTACTCAGCGTGCACGAGGTTACTGGTGTGATACTGTTAGTTAAGTAAGCCCATCCAACACGAAAGGTCATATCACATCGGATGGGAAAATCGGTTTTTAATTGTCCTGAGGCCGAAAAACCGCAAAAAAAGCATGAGTAAAAATCAAAATCGGTCTTTAATTTTCGTGAGACTGGTGCAAAAGATGTTCGACATGATGTACCCCCCGTTTTCTGTAACAAGTTGAAATCGAGAAACAGCATGTTCCACGACTGATTGAAGTGTTTCCGTGGTCACGTTTAGAGTGTGTTGTGCAATGCATGCCTTCAGCTCAGCAAAGTTTGCAATTGGAGCACTGAACACAGTAGCTCTCAGATAGCCCCATATCCAGAAGTCACACGGGTTAAGATCAGGTGATCGGGTCGGCCAGGTCTTTCATTGAAACAGTCATAGTGAACTTTTCAGATGAAAAATGAGGAAAAAAAATGTGTATTTGGCGTTTTTATAACAACTTCAAAGAGTCATGCGCATCACAGGTGTTTTGATTTACATATTCTGATACTTGCAGTGCCATCTATTGCTAAAAATTCCAACAATTTATTTTTTTTCTGCCGTACGTTTTCCCCCTTCCTTCGATAACATTCCGTTGAAATTTGAGGTCATTCTGAACAGTGGTTTTTATTTTTACAGCGTTTTTAAAGTGGAACTTTAATTATAATCACCCTGTGTATATATATATATATATATATACTATATATATATATATATATATATATATATATATATATATATATATATATATATATATATATATATATGCACGCACACATAAAATGTGTGTGTATTTTTTGGTGACAGCTACGTTAAAGTTGCATTTTGTAACCTAAACATAAAAACTGAATTCAAAGAGTTTTCTGTTTAATCGCAATAAAATATTTCAATAAACATAGTATTTAAAAGAAAACGAGTAGTACAAAAAAATTTTTTTTTTAATCGAAAACACACAAGTTTGGCGCACAGGTATTTTACTGATGCATGAAGAATTTACGAAATAAATCTGATTTAACGACTGTTTCTCAAAAAAAAAAAATCAATCCCTAACATGTGTTTTAAAATATTTTCTTTTAGATTCAGTAAAAAAAAAAGTTCTTAGAAAATGGACTCAGGTGTTCAGCGTCTACAGTATAAAAAATTCTGCTTTTAAAAGGAGGACTCAGCTGTTTGAGCTAAAAGCTTTTAAAAAAATTGTATGCATAAAAGGGATTTCCAAGTCTCGAGCAACGAAACATAAAGCCTCCGTCTTTAAAAAAAAATTTAAACTTACAAAAACATTTTGAAAATAATAACATGAGGTTCAAATTAAAATGAAAAATATTTAGCTCGAGTAAAAAATTTAAAAAAAAACTTCCGCTTATAAGAAAAATTACTTGGTTTTTGTCGAAAACGTTCTGGCATCACTTAATGGAATATGAACAAATGAAATGATTATCACGTAAAGTTTTCCTGCGTAAAACTTTTTTTTTTTGTAGAGAACAAGCATATAAAAGCAGATATTTTGATTAAACACTGTAATCTGGTTTCCTATATTTTATTTAAATTAAAGAACTGCAGAAAAAGATATGATTACTTTAAACCTATTTTTTACAATTTTGAAAAAAACATGTAGAAATGCTAAAATGTCGCAACTACGTAAAATTTATACTGATATTAAACGCTAAAAAATGTTTTACTGAATAAACAGGAACAGAAATTTTGTTGTAAAAATGCAGAGGTGATCAAGGAGAATCGAAAACAGAATTTTGAGGACTTTCATTTCAAGAAATTACCGCGAGATAGCCCAAAAATCCTCTATTTGGGCCACAGTATGACACTCATGACCCTCCCCCCCCCCACCTTTTTTCGATTTTTGACTCATATTTCAATAACGATTCTTCCAAAAGCAAAAAAATGGGTTCTCCCTCAAAATTCGCAAAAGTTGTAAACAATATAAATGTAAAATATACAATATAAATCTTTATTTTAACACCATCTCACCTTTTCGCTCATTTGGAGGAAAATTACCACATTATGAAGAAATACGAAGGAATTTTACAAGAGAAGCGTTTGAAGTTGAACACTTCAGGCAATTTGCACAAAGAAAAGTAAGTTTCCTGTGCTTCTCCAGTATTATTTTCTAAAGAACATAACGTCCTTTGAAGGCCTTAAAGCGAAAAAAAAAAGGAAAAATTAAAATTTCGCATTGTGGCACTCTTTTTCCAAACGAGCGATATGTAAGTTAAAATAAATACCTTTGTGCATAAAAAATAAAATTGACGAGCTGATGTGTGCATCACATGACTTCCTTTTACTCCAATTAAATGTCATTTCCCCCATTACTGGCAATTTCAATGTGATTCAATAGTTTACTCTCTAAATATCACCAACAGTGGCCAAATTGAAACGGATTTTTTGAAAAATAATCGCCAGATTTGTCGCCAAGTTTGGCGTCAAAACTTGGCCACCAAAAGACTGGCGATATATCGCCAAATGCCCGCCAAATTATTACACCACTTGAGTTTACATAGAAGATGAACAATGATTTCCCCCCAAAAAGGGGCAAAAGATCCCTTTAGAAACACCCGAATGCAACCAAAAGGGCAGGTGCACAACTAGACCCAACTAGGGAATCTACGCAATAAATTTCAACTTTCTAGGACTTACCGTTCTTGAGTTATGCGACATACATACGCACATACATACATACGTACATACAGACGTCATGAGGAAACTCTTTGTAATTAACTCGGGAATCGTCATTATGGATATTTCGCGTGTCTATACGTTCTTCGGCACTTATCCACGTGTGGTCGAGTCGGAAAAAAAATTCAATATTCATTCGAGGGTGAGTAAACTGGAAATTAAGTTCGATTTTTGAATGAAAATTTTTTCGCGAATACAATACTTCCTTTTTTGTAAAGGGAAGTAAAAATAACAGCGTCAAATAGCACAAATTGCGCTATTTGAGGTTGTTATTTCTTATTTTATATCTAGCTATATGCTTTTATTTTTACTTATTTATTTTATTTATTTAATTATTTATCTATTTATTTTATTTATTTATTTATTTTTGATATTGAATTTCGATGTTCCAATTTGTATACGTTTTACATTAATATTTGAGTTTTATTTCTAATTCAATGAGTAGAGTGAAAATAGTTTTCTAAACAATGGAACGCATTACATCTCAATGATTCAAACTAGCATGTATTATTGCTACTAGAATGTATCGTCAAATTCGTATATATCATTGCTTCACTAATCAATTCCTGCGCAAATCCAGTCCGCTAAACTGCTGAAATTGCTAACCATTACTTTGATAAATTGCTTTGGGGGTAAAATATCTGATATACTCTCAGTCTCGCCAATTGTTCATCAAATGAACCAAATAACCTCAACACAACCGATATGGCAGCCATTTTAAGGAATTGAACTCATTTGTACTGTAAGTAGTTTTACCTGAATTACGTCGAACGTCGTTACACGCACGAAAAAGGAGCAGTGTTAACATGATTAGGAAGTTGATAGCAAATATAGTGTCAAAATTAGAGAAACCGATACCTAACCATAATACTTGATTGAGAAATAGGCTTTGCGAAAAATTACTTAGTTCCTTAGCATTGTATTGTTGGTTTTAGATACTTCGCGTTCTAATTACAGACCATCATGTTCCACCGTCTTAAGTAAACTTAAAGCCAGTTCTTCGCTACCATAGCAATAATAATAATTTTGCTATGGTAGAGGGGGAGGGGGGTTATGGTTAGAGGAGAGTTAAGAATGCTGGACTACATTACTATTTTCGGAAGCATGGGGGGTGTAATTTCGTGCAATTTCACAATTTTCAAAATTTTTCATTTTCAAAAATTGCAGTTCATACGCTTTGTGATTGGTACGCAGCGAGTCACCTGATGCATTGCTATCGCCTGAAATATTTTCTGAAAATTGTTAATACGTGTCTTTGATTAAAACCCTCAACTGGTGAGGGGTTCTTTTTTTTCCTTTTTTTTTTAAATTTAATTTTAGTTATTATAACCCCGATCTAACGATTGTCAATGGACTGGAAAAAGTTATCTTTAAATCAAAGATATCGTCAGATCTAGGTGCATAGACATTCAAAGCAATTAAATTCGGACCAGTGAAATATATCATTAAATTGAAGAAATCGGGGTGTCGTTAAACCGAATTTGTAATTTACTTATTTGGAACATAAATGCTGAGGCGGGAATGCATGTAATCCCACATTATATTCCTTGCGCACTCCTCTGAATTAAGGAAATAAAAGTTGCGAATTTTTCAATGATACAGTC
Organism: Uloborus diversus; assembly: GCF_026930045.1. Lineage (NCBI taxonomy): Eukaryota > Metazoa > Arthropoda > Arachnida > Araneae > Uloboridae > Uloborus > Uloborus diversus. Next base: position 18,292,254 of record NC_072738.1, read on the forward strand.
GAACCTTGATATCTCGAACCTCCTTATCTCGAAACCCTTGATGTCTCGAAAAAATATTTTTCCCCTGCATTTTATATAAAAACCCCTATGTATTTTCCACAGTTATCTCGAAATTTATTTTTCGAAACCCTTGATATGACGAAATTTTTGCACAGAAGCAAGTTTCAGTTGTCTTTTTTCTTTGGCAATTTTTGTAGTAAAATCAGTTCCAGGGACCAGTTTTCATCTCTCTTCTTGGAAACTTTGTGATTAGGGGATTGAAGCAAGATAATAGGGGAGTGTTGGTATGAAAGGGGTGCTGTGTTTTCCCCAGAGTTTAGAATCTTTGTGCATTTCTCTCGAACATGTTGTCCATTTTGAGGAAAAGGGGTTGACTTTTCGCCAGTCAATTTTCAAGTGAAAACAGAAAATGCGTTCCTCATTTTCATCTTTCTGCTTTTTTAACTCCTACAAAATGGCTGCTGAAAAGTTTTTGAATGTGGGGAGCTACTAGTTAAACATAAGAATTTTTAAATTTTTAGGTAAAAAACCAAGTTGAAATTGTTGTTCATTTCAAAATCTCTTCCTTTGCACTTTCGACAATTATAAAATTTCAAATCTAGTAAAATATTGAAGACTACTTTATTAATCGTAATTCAAAGTGGTCTCATAATACATATATAAATGCATATAGCGTACATGTGTTTAATTGTGAGAGTTTCTAGTGTAATTTTTTAAAAACCTTGATAACTCAAAAACTTGATATCTCGAAATTTTTTCCCGTCCCGAGAGATTTGAGATATCGAGGTTGTACTGTATTTGTAATACAGTCTAACCCCGATTTAACGATTTTCAAGGGACTGGAAAAAGTTGCCGTTAAATCAAGGATATGGTTAAATCGAGGAAAATAGAAATTCAATGCAATCAAATCCAGACTAGTGAAATGTATCACTAAATTGAAGAACTCGTTTAAATCGGGTATCGTTAAATCGAAGTTATACTGTATTTCTTTATTCAGGGTGTATCAGTACAACGTTAACAGACTTTCAGGGCAGATAGAGTACACCTAGACGATGGGAAATCACATAGCAATGCATGGTCGGAAACGCTTTCTGACGCAATAGTGACGACACAAAGTACAAGAAAGACAAGACACAAATAAGAGGAAAAGACATGTTTGTTGTTTCTAATACAGTAAAAATGCTGGTAAGTTTTTGTCTTGTGTACGCGATAGACGTCATTACGTAAACCAAATCGTCAGATGACGGTGATTGCGCACACGCGGTTTTTATTGCCGCACTCGCTTTTACGTTCGATCTGAATATCAACATAGTAATCATTAAAAAATTATTATTATTGATATGGTAGCGAAGAGCTGGCTTTAAGTTTTCTTTAGACGGTGGCACATGATGGTCTGCAATTAGAATGCCAAGTATCTAAAGCCAACAATACAATGCTAAGGAACTAAGTAATTTTTCGCAAAACCTATGTCTCAATCTAGTATTATGGTTAGGTATCGGTTTCCCTAAATGTTAAATGTTTCTTTCTACTTCGAAAAGAAAATAACAATCTAAGAGTATTTCAAAAATTAGTACGGAGCGTAAATAGAGATAGTAATTTAAATTTAGGAGGGAGAACTAAGAATATTAGACTCAGCCGGATGTAAATTATAAATTTCCCTTCATTAGTATCTTGTCGTTTCTAAATGTATGTCACGCCTTTTGAAAGAGTTTCTTTACAATATTTTGCTGCAGAAAGATAACCGTAAATCTTTTTAACATTCCAATCGTTAAACTATTTCGCCTCTAAGATTCTTTTTTCAACGAAGGGAAGTGAAATTACTGAGATATTTTTCTCTTGGCAACGTAACAAATACTATTTGTAGCTTTCAAAGAAAGTTGTTTTACTCTCCGAATTATTTATGCGTCTAGATAAATTTTAATACAAAGCGATATGTTGGGAAGGGACGTAAGTATCAAAATTGAAACACATTGGAATTGCTTGAAATACACCGCCAGCTCCGTCATTTCCAGCCGAGGACTGCAGTCCTCGGCTGGAAATGACTGAGCTGGCGGTGTATTTCAAGTATTTTTGATTTAGCCCTGGCTATTGGGCGGTAATTTACTGAATACATTGGAATTGGTTTTCGCATTACTAGATACTGGAAATAGACTTGTTTTCATGAACTGTAATTTTCATGAAGATGGTGATAGAGTAAGTCGGGGTATCTTACCCCGTCAGATAAGTTGCCCCAGTAACTTTTCACGATTTCAGCAATAGGGTGCGCTCATGTCGAAATTTTAAAGAGTATTTGCGTATAAAGAAGTTTTATGCATACACTACATCCATTTTTAGTGTATTTTTATGGGTAATTACAGCGTTATAGCAAAGTGAAAGGTAAGAGCGACACTCATTACCGCTTCTTATTGATTTGCATTAATTTTCAACTGCTAATACTTTTTGCTTGTGATACGAAGTTTGGTATTGTTACCTCAAGTGGGGCCTGATGTAGTGGGGCAAATTGTCTCACTGTCAAAGTAATATGCTCCAAAGTAACAATTTTGTTTTTTTGCAATAAAAAATTTAATTCGCAGTTTTTAGTCGTAACAAATTTTATACATTATCTGGAACTATATATTAAAAGAGACCAGAGGTATTATTTTTTATTTTTCTTCATTGTACTTTTTTAAAACAAAGTTTTTGCTTAGGTGAGGCGAGATTGCAGGATTAACTCTATCCATGATTTTGCCAGCTGAAAATTTCGCGAATTTGAAATGAACAGAACCTAAAGTTGCAAAAAAAAAAAAAAAAATCGTGAAGCTTAATTTTTCGCTATTACGTTCGGCTGGCAAAAAAACGTGAAAATTATTCTCATCGTGAAAATAAGAGCATTTAAAGCAGTTACATACCACAAATGTAAGGGATGAAACTGCTCTTGTGGTTTTTAAGCATATGGGCTTATCCATTTCTGAAAATCATACATAATGATGTTGATTTTCAGAAATGGAATATCCTCCTTCTGCCTTAAATTAGTAATTACATTGAATTTGTACTGATTATCAATACTAATGAATTCATGATTTTTTTTATTTTTTAGCAGCCTTAAAAAAAATCAAAATCATTATCGTACGGGGGGGGGGAGGCTGCACGATAAAATTCTGACTGTTTTAGTGGCCTTACGCGTAAGTCTGTCACGGCTTCTTGTTACTTTGACTTTCTTCCACTTCCACATTTTTTGTCAAAACAGAAACCTTCTTGTTTCTAGCTTTTCATCCTTTCAGTGAAATTAGAGAACGGCAGGTTCAACTGTACTATTCAGTTCAATTCAATTTTATTTCAACCAAGGATTTTGTTTTCACAGAAATTCATTTACATTAAAAACAAAAGAACTAATACAGAATTAGCACTGTCAGTGCTAATTCTGTTAGTTAAGAGATTTTCCACCTTTAGCTCAGTCACTCCTATACCGAGCTGATGAACTAATAAGCACAAAACTGCAGTCCTCGGCTGGAATTGAGTGAGCTAGCGGTGTACTTCACGCATTTCTGCCTTAGCCCTGAAGCGGTAACTTACTGACTATACCTGCCTTGCCTTCAATTTTCGAGTTGAACCGAACCATTGCTTCCGTCACTCGTTTGGTCAGTGCTATTTCTGTATTAGCTACCAGTTTGTTTGGCACTCTTGGCTTCCTTAACTTACCGGCGGTTTTGCACGTCTTATCACGCCGTAGCAAGATCACGTCGCTAGCGTTTTACACGTATTTTTCTGACACTAAATTTTCGTTGTCAAACGGTCCAAGGCGTAGAATCCTGCTTTTCCTTTCCCCTCTCCTGAGAGCGGCACCCCGGAGCGCAGGGGCCCACCTTCTGTATTCACACATGCAAACAATACCCTTTCATCAGGTTGGGGTTTCAAGGTTCAGTGCATCCTTCTTATCAACGCAAAGATTTCTAAACAAACCTCCTTGCTATTTATTGAAAGCATCTGCTAAAAGCAAAACTTGATTCCAAGAATGAAATATCCACTTCTCTTTCTTCTAAGCTTAAAATTTACATTTAATTAATGATTGTGCTGTAAATGGATGCAACATAATTTAATCGACGACAATGACATTCAATTACATTTCAAATAAATTAATAAATAAAAGCCGTGAGATTTCAAATTGAACGAAAACAAACTAAGTATCCTTTTGGAAATAAATTTATAGCTACTGCTTTATTCGCTACTAACATATAATTTAGGAACTTTAACTGTTATAAAATCACAATGCTGTAAAAAAAAAACCAAAGAGTACACGTAAAAGATCAATTTTCAACTTTTATGTGCACTTACGTCGCGTTTTACGCACATTTAGGCAGATGTTGTACTCAAAACACATTATAAAAAATATAAAAAAAGGGATATTTTTTCAAATTTATTTACTCTAACTGATTGGCCTTGGGTTTTGGTCGCAAATTTCAATCATTAATATCAGAAACATTTTAAATTCACCGATTCTGTCTAATACTTCAGCTTATAATTATCTTAATCACAAAGAAAAACAAACATTTATCTCTTAGCATACAATTTCAATTCTGTATAAGTAAAAAAAAAAAACTAAATAAACAATATATAGTAAGAGCAAAAATTTTGAACAACACCAGGCAGCTATTGTGTTAACATTTATACAAAAAAAAAAAAAAAACTTCAGTTGTTAGCAAAGAACAATAATAATATTTTTTTATTGTTATTAAAAGTGGAAAAGTATATGAAAATGAATAGTTTTCAAAAAAAAAAAAAAAATCAAAAATTGAATCGTTTGTAGCTTTTTCTTTTCAATAAAAAATAAAGAGCCTCGGAATTTTTTTCATTAAGAGGGGGAAGAAATTCAGAAGAATGGGACCTGACTCTTAGTAAAGGAAATTTCTATGGAGTTGCTTAAGATCTACAGTATTTTGTAGGAAGATGGAAATGGGGAAATGGTTAAGTGAGAATTTATAACTATTCTTTTATGTAAAAAAAGGAATAATAATAAATAGAGAAAAATAAATAAAGGTTTAAACCGTTTTATAATTAAAATAAAACTTCAGCAGAGCTTAACTATTTGTACTTTATTAAGCAACAAATCCAGAATTTTCATTGATCTCAATTTGCCCAAAGCCTGATATTTATCTCAAATCACTATTTAATCTGCGCGATTGCTTGATACAAGTCATATGATCTTTCAATTCCTTGGAACAACTTAAGCAAAAATAATTATAAAACCTTGATTTTTATAGAAAAATCCTCATAATTTATGCTTCATACTAATTAATAAACCTTTTACGGGGATGAAAATTCGTAAAATTATTTTAACAACTTTTTTGCTGCGACTTTTTTTTTTACCACTATAATTTAAAAGTATTTCGTTGTTTACTATTTTTTGCTTTAATTGTGTTTTCATAACTTTGATTTGATACCTAGTTCGGTCACTTAGGTCTTAACTACTAGCAGGGGCACTCCGAAATAAAATGAGAGGGGGGGGGGGGGGGAGAGGTGGATTCTCAAATTTTCGAATGAAGTTCTACTTTTTCCAAATGATAAACATGAGCATGCACATTACATCATACTTACATAACATCTAATGAGAAGCAACATTATGCATCATTAAAAACAATTTTTAAAATTTGAAAGAAGAATCTAAATGTTGCAATCGTGTTTCCACATTTTTCAAATGAGAATTTTTTGGGGAGGTTACACTGTCCTTCTGAGCCTCTCATCGAGGCGCCCCATACTAGATCCCATGTGATTGTCAGTGTTTCTTTAATAATAGCTGTGTTAAATACGCCATAAATCAGTGAATGTTGGATTTAGTATTTGTTTTCCGATTTTCAAACGGGATCCTAGACAGTCCCGATTTTCATTCAAAAATCCAGTGTCCCGGCCAGTTTACTTCACGTCTCGGTAAAATATAAGTTTCATTACAGATGACTAAAAAATATAAAAATAATTAACCGTGAAGGATTATTTAAAATAATAAATTTTTCATTTCTGTACCTCGTAGCCAGACTGACGTAAGTCCAAAAATTTGAATTTTCTGTTTATTACTGCTAGGGTTCGCCGATATATATCCGATATTTGTTCTGAAAATATCATGATATTTTGATATTTTCGATATTTATTTTTCCAACTACGGTATTTTCAGTATAAAAATTATATTAATCATAGTAATATAGCTCATTTATTATTAAAAATACCTAAAAAGTTATGCACTATAGTTTTATGATGTATTATTACACATTAATATAACAAAATAATGTATTTTTTTTATTCATAAAATTATTAGTAATGTAACAATTTTAATGCATATTAAAAGTACCTAATTAAATGTTAACCATTGGTTGGAACAAAAGAAAATGTCTTATGACTATGCCCCTGACTGTTGCATATTGTTTTTTTTTCTGAATCATATAACTGTAAAAGTAGCTAACAGAAGACAAATGAGTAGAACAGCTAACGCTATATTAACTCTATTAAAATCGACTAAAATGTAAAATGGAATATTAGATATGAATAATTAAAGAAACCTTAATTTTAAGTCTGCACATTATAATAATAAATAAGAGTGATTTGAGGATGCATTTACTATTTTGAAGACATTAGCTTGCGTTGATTGAAAATATCGGATATTTTACATATTTTCGAAAATTGCACTCACATGACATATTTTTTTCTCTCCTGTAAAGTAGCGTATGTGAATCACGTTAGTTTAGCTCTGAGGTACAGATTTGTAATTTATGAGCTATAAAATTACTATCGGATTTGCTTGTAAGGAATTTTACAAAAAGATTTAAAACAAAAAAGACTTTCTAAAAAAGTCCTAGCCAATCCAATAAACAAGTAAATATTGTTCAAAATTCAATTCCTCATTTCTTGCTGAAGTAACTTCAAAAGATTAACGTTTACAAAATAAATTGTTTAAATGTATCTGCTTGCGTCATGTATCATTTATTATTCCTGGTTTAGGCTGATAATTAGTAATCATTTATCCATAGCATTGAGCTTCTAAAACACTCTGAAAACCAGCCGGGGTGTGTACCTTTTGAAATACCCACGGTGGGGGGGGGGGGGGGTCCTGGTTGAACATTTCGGAAATAAGGCAAGCCTAGGTATACCGCTATTACGATCACTTAGTCTCAAATATGGCGAGATTCGAAACATAAAAATGCACAAATAAAGAAAAAAATATACATATACAAACATAGTATGTAAAAAGTATGCATAGATGTATAAATTTGCAGTGCTTTTTTCCCCCAGCGTTAAAAGAAAAACAACGAATTGCTGTTGCGCGGAAGGGGGGAGGGAATTCCTTTATTGCTTTTTATTATTACGTATCATTTCAGGTTATGCAAAACATTACAATCATAACTAAATGCATTTAGCTATTTCATATTGAAATAACTTGTTCCAAATATTGTTTTATAAATGTTGAATATGAGTAGTTAAATTCAATAATAAAATATGTGAATAGTAATTTAGAGCAGTAGTAGGAGATAGCAATTCCAGAGATTTAAAATCTAGATTATTACTTCATAAATATTACAGAAAGTTGTGATTAGTAAAACACGACTGGCTGAAAGGAATTCAACTCGTTTGCTACACGTGTTGAGGAGAGAAATGGGCGGGACGGACCTTGACAGCATGTCTGGAGGAGTTCCACTCTTCCCTGCGACACGCGTTGAAAAGAAAGGGGTTGAGCTTTGACAGCACGTCCTGGTCAAAAGGGATTAAGTGCTTTTTATCTCCTTCCGAAAGGGGGAGGGAATTTCAAGATAAAAAGTATTGACCATTTCGAGCAGATAGCCATGTTCCCAAGGTGACCTTTTCCAGGTGAAATTCCGCTCGAATGTCAAACCGCCAGAGAGTTAAGACGTTTTCCACCTTCTGTTCAGACAACTCCTATGCCGGGCTAAATGAGTGCTAATAAACTCGAAACTGCTATCATCGGCTGGAATTGACAGAGCTGGCGATATATTTCGCTTACTAGAGCAAATATTGCAAGTTTTTCTATAACTGGAAGGTTTCGAATTCCCATTCTTCAAAAAAAGAATAAAAAATTAAGACAATAATAATTTCGCTATGGCTCAAAAATGTTATCGATTTTTGAAACAAAAGTATTTAATTACAGAAAATGTCAAATAACCTAAGAAAATAACCATTTCTATATGTCAAACATACTACGAGAAATCTGACATCTTTAATTTATGTCTCATTACTCTTCACTATTTACAAAGAAGGAAGACTAGTATTTAATTAAATTGAACTTCTTTTTAACCTTCAGGAATATGTATCATTAATGATGAATAATTGCCGCAATTACATCCGTAATTATAAGGGACGAAAAAATAATCACGGCCGAAATTGCGGGTTGAAAATTTATTTTTAATATCGCTTGCCAGTTGATTATGAGTTTGCAGAGCAGTTCATTTTTGCTTGAAAAAATAAATAAGCTGTGCATAAGCTTCGCATTAGGATTTTGGTACGTGGGGAAAATTAATAACGCACTAACAAATTAACTTTCTGACAGATTAGTTGTTTTCTGCAAATATAATATTTGTATGGGAAGCAACTGACCAGGGCCGTAAGCAGAAAATAATTTCATGGAGGGTTAAGAAACTTTCATGCGGAGTTTTGCGCTATTTGTGCTAATGTTCAAGTCGTCGGAGTATCTATTATGAAAGCGTTTTATGCAATTAATATACATATGGAAGACATTTGAGTTTTGGAACAATATTTTTTGGAAATCTTTAAATATAAACGAACATTTAAATGTCAAACCGAACATTTCGGGGGGGATTGAACTCTAAGCCCCCTCCTTGCATACGGCCCTGTAACTGACGCCTATTTATGATGGAACAAAATAATGAGTTCTATAGGTACAGTAGAACTCCAATTATCCGAATCGATTGGGACTGGGTCAGGGGTGCCCACAGGAGGGTATTGTGGCGCAAGTTGCGTCAACAAAATTTTTGGGCGGGGGGGGGGGATTTTTAATTTTTTTTTTAAATTTATTTATTTAAACTTATTTTTCATTTAATTAATTAATTTCATTTTCTACTGCTTATATTTTATTTCATTTATTTATTTAGTTTGTGTGGGTGCGTGTGTGTGTCACTGGGTGGCACAGAACATTTCTAATAAAATAACAATAATGATAACAATAGTTAAAAATAAATAAATAAATAAATAAACTTTTCTAATAAAATAACAATAATGTAACAATAATTAAAAATAAATAAATAAACAAATAAATAAAAAGTATTTTTTAAAAATAAATGAAATGCTATAAAAAATAAATTAAATAAAAAAGAGAGTTAGAAAATAAAGAAATAAACAAGGTTGAAAAAAAAATCTTTTAGATTGGGGGAGGGGAATTGGCGTCATTGGACTTGGGGGGAATTGGCACCCCTGGACTGTGCCTAATTCAAATAATCGAAAATTCGGAAAATGGATTTTCTCCGAAAAAGGGTCTATTCATTAATGTACATAGTGTGATGAAGGTGGAAGAAAAAAAAAATTTTCAAAGAAAAAAAGCTTTTAGTTAATTAAATAAAAGCAACATTTTTATATGTTAAGTATAATTATAAATGCGCTCATTAACAATGACTCCTCATCCCAATAATAATCACAGTGAAAACAATTTCACGTTGTAAAAAATGTAAAAAATATTGAAACCATGGCTTGGTTTCAAAGTCTGAGTCCCATCGCACATATTTAGTAAAGAACCTTCCTATTTTATTCAACTTACATTCAGAGATATAATCAAGATTTCATCAGAAACAACCCTGTTGTAACAATTTCCCCGCCAAGAAAACTTTTACCTTTTCCGCACAAAAAAGAAAACCTGCACCCAAAACCCAAAACCCCTCAGCCATAAAAAGTTATGATATCTAGTTTACCCGCCAAGTATCTGCCAAACTATCATCCTCCCTCTTCTCCTTTTTCATCACAGCTACTTCCATTAGAACCTCCTCCCACCTTCAACTCCTCAGAAATATGGATAGATCTTTTAAATTGTTTATCTTGTTTGGCGGGAAGCTTTTTGCTCACCAAGCAACCACTTCACTTTGAAAAGCTTCCCGCCAAACAAGATAAACAATTTAAAAGATCTATCCATATTTCTGAGGAGTTGAAGGTGGGAGGAGGTTCTAATGGAAGTAGCTGTGATGAAAAAGGAGAAGAGGGAGGATGATAGTTTGGCAGATACTTGGCGGGTAAACTAGATATCATAACTTTTTATGGTTGAGATGTTTTGGGTTTAGGATGCAGGTTTTCTTTTTTGTGCGGAAAAGTTAAAGGTTTTCTTGGCAGGGAAATCTTTACAACAGGGTTGTTTTTGATGAGATATCACATCTTTTTGCATTGATATTATTACTTTGTCTGTATTTTTAGAATTGAGAACTTCAAGTAAGAAAATTTTCAATTGAAACAACGCTGTTTTGTGTTTTTAAGGAACAATAATGGCTAGCCTAATTTTACGTCAAGTTATTTTCTGACTGTTAAGATTCTATGTTCATTTTGCGAGAATTGGGTGGTTTAAATTTTATTGCAATCCTTGTATCCTCTCTGTTTCAAAGAAAACTTCTTGGATAATAAAATACTATATTTTAAATTATATTGTTTTCGAGTATTTTACAACTTCGCAATAAATTCTATTACAGTTTCTTTATTTGACAGATTATTCAACATTTTCATGAAGGTTTCTTTAAATGTTTTACAGCTTGAGTGCTATTTTAATCTAGCTTTTCACTTTTTGTTTAATTACATTTTTTCTTAAATCTTATATTATTTTACGTTTTATGGGATAATTTTAATTGTTTGGTGATTTATCTTTTTCTTGATAGAAGTCTTTGTCTTGTTTAATACCTAGTTTTGTTTAAAAGTTCATTTAAAAAACGAAATAACGCATGTTATCACCAAGCAAAAAAAAAAAAAAAACTAAGCCATTAAATATTTTAAATTTGAATGTGTCAGAAGATCTATACAACTTTACTCGGTGTCAAATCGCGGATATCCCAAATTTGACATAGCGAATGCGCATGTTGCGCGCGGACTAAGCTCATTAAAAGTCTTGCTTAAATTAATTGCAAAAATTTTTCAGCTAACAAATTACTGCAAAGCACGGATATCCACACACGTATTTCATATATTTTCAATTCATTATGTGTTGTTTGTGAAAAATCCATTAATTTAGAAAGTAAGCAAACCAATAAAAAAGTGCTATTTTTCGCTTTCAATTAAAAAGTTATATGTGCCGTATTCATATGCGTGCAGTTTCATATAATTTGTCACGTAAAATATTGTAATAGGTTAACCTCAGTTTCGCGCCGACATTTAAAATTTCTTCCCTCCATAAATATATCAAAACTAAAACACAGGGGAAGGAAATTTCGTATCGGCAAAACTTTGGGGGGGGGGGGGGGGAGGACAGCATTCTAATCTCATTCATTAATTTGTTTCTCTGCTTAAGTATAAACAAACAACATAGCTCATTGGGCTTTCTGTTTTCAGATTCTAAGTCTGCGCGGAAGCGCAGTCTCTGTGGCAAATATGTGATATCCGCGATTTAACGTCTAGTTGCATGTGTTGGATATGTTTTAGTCTTGATTGAATTTCATTTAGATGTTACGGGGGCTGAAGTTTAGCACTAAAAACAGGACAAGGGGTCATCGTTTTAAGCTATTTAAATCTCAGGCTAACATGGATGTTAGGAAAAGTTATTTTAGCAGGGTAGTGGAACCTTGGAACAGTTTACCAGAAGAGGTGGTAATGAGCAAGGGAGTAGATAGTTTTAAGAGGGCCATTGATCTTCACTGGGGATTGTAAATTGACTAGGACCAGTCTAGCTGGGCCCAGAGCCTGTTGCTGGTCGTCACTTTTGTATTTGTATTTGTATTTCCTAAGACAACTTTGGAATAACTGTTAGATCTGTTCTAACCCTGCAATTGCAGTCCGAGATAAACAAGCCCTATGAGCTGAGAGTAAGTACATAAGAATTTAGGGAAAATTAGTGATTTTCAAACTTCAATTACTCCGGCCCATGATGTCCCTGGGGGTTGAATTTTTGTATATGTACTCAATGGCCCCCCAAGAATATGTATACAAAAAATCATTACCGTAGCCCCCCGGGGGGGCTGTGATAGAACCCCGGGAAGGTACAATTTGAGGGGTAAAAACGAGGTGGAAGGGGGGGTCAAATGGCACAAAAGGCACATCAGTAGGGCACAAGGAATGTGTGTGCGAAATTTCAGCTTGATTCCTTTTTTCGTCTGGGCTGTAGCCCTGTCAAAGAAAGCGAAAACTTTTTTGAACAGCGATTTTATAACTTTAATACCTCCTACCCCTGATGGTCCAGGGGATTGTATTTTGGTTTACGGCGTCAGGGGCCACTAGAGATTGAGTGTACCGAAAATCAACTCCGGGGGTCTTCATGGGGCTGAGATACAGAGGGGTGAAAAACCCAAAAAACCCCAACTTGTTCTGTCGTGTAATCTTGTTCTTGGTCGCTTTTATTTTCTTTCGTCTTTGGCGGTGGATTTGCTTCTGTTGGCTGCTGACGTTTGGTTTCCTTGGCGGGGCGGGACGCCCCCGCGTCCCATGATTAAAAATGAACATAAGTATGCTTTTAGACAGCATTAATGTACATTTATATTTTCTGATGCACCGCCTCTCATTGTTTTCCACAATATCCAGAAATGACAAACAATGGGGGCGATGCATCCTGAGAAACATAAATATACACATTAAGCATGCCTAAGTTTATTTTTATACTTATTTTATTTTTATATTTGTTTGTAATTATATTATATATTGTTTATTTACACTATAAGCATGCCTAAGTTTATTTTTAATCTTAATTATTTCAGTGAATATGACTTGAACAAATATAAATAAGACGGGAAGGTTCTTCCCTGAATATCTTTGGTAATATCCCCATGAGTCTCCAAACTTACTCCAAATGTTCATGCTTTTGACCTTTGCACCTCTCTAGCCCCTCAGAAGAATGTCAATGGTTATGCTCCCTTCCCCATCCAAATAAAAATAGAAGCTATGAAATTGTCTAAAGCTGAAAAAAATGGGGGAGGGGGGAGGCGTCACTTCCAAAAAGTGGGACGTGGTGGTGGAAAACTGTGGTCATATTTCGATTCAGAGAATCATTCTCCATAAAAATTTGTCAAGAATGGTGTCAGAAACATTTTGAAGGTTTTTTTTTTTTTTTTTTTTTTTTTTTTGCCAATTTTAAAAGGAGTGAGCGTACCTTCAAGATATTCTCAACTGTTCAGCTTCTTTTGCATGATAAAATATCCATACGAAAAGCCACTTTTCCACACTGTTACTTTACTGTTATCTAATTTTGATTTTTTCACTCCACCCTAACACTCAATCTAAATCCGTTCCTAAATTAGAAATGGTTGCCAGTGGAGAAACATTGTTCACACACCAAGTAATTAAATTGATAGAAACCGACTCCGGTTTCACGAGGTTTCGGTTAAACGCGATTTAGGAAAAACGAGGTCACGGATAATCAAAATTTCGGATAACCAAGGTTCTACTGTACGTGCAGTGGTTCCGAAGATGACCCTCCGCATACTCGTACGAAGATATGTGCAATCAGCTCTCTCTCTCTCTCTCTCTCTTTTAAATACTGGTTTCGATTTAATTTGTGCATTTCTACTTGCTTTCACTTTATTAATCACATACTCTTTTTCTTAAAAAGAATCTAGACAATGAAACAGTTACTAATCAATCACAGTATCAACCAACTTTTAAAAAAATTCGATACCTCAAAGAAAGAATCTCCTAAAAAAAAGACTCATTGTTTCAAACCAGGAAGTTAGAATTAATCTGAATATTTTAGAGAACAAAAAAAATCGCCTGAAAATGAAATTCATTTTAATGTCGATCGATCGAGCAGAAATGCGTGTCCCAGTTCCAAAAGCTTGGGAATATTACGTCATTGATTTTGTCCAATCGAAAAATCGGATTGCCCCGTTTCCCTTGCAGGTCACATAAACTAGAAGTTATTTTCATGAAAGGCGAAACTCAAAGTTTCCTTTTTATTAAAAAGTTCTCACAAAATAGCCATTATCGATTAATTGGTAGAGCAAAAATAATGCGCCTTTTTCAATGGAATTCCGAAATTAAATTAAATTTGTTTCGTCAATTTTATAATGCTGAAAGGTAGAGTTGCCCATGATGCTATTATACAAGTCAAGAGCTGTCAATTACGATGAAAGATATACCGACTGCAATTACATTGACATGCAATACAGTTAAGCATGCATATATGTATGATATGTATGCAACATACATCCTACACCAGGGGTCGGAAATTAATTTTAAGTGGGGTCCAGATACTTATAAAAAAAAATTTTTGTGGTCCAAGGAAAAAATTATATACCTTACTTTTTTTTTTTTTTTTTCATTTTAACAGTCCCTTCATAATTAATGTTAAGTACAATCGATAGGCGTATTTGTATTCAAAAATCAACAGGAGAAATTCCATTTACGGTTTTGAGATTTTGTAGGTGGTTTCACGCTAGGAGCAGTTTTTTTTTTAATTCAAAGAGAGTGTGTTAAGGTGGCCGTCGTAAGTTTTAAGCAATACATTTGTTTTTCAAATGCTTCACAAACGTATGTCAACCTTATTTGATAGCCAAGTAAGTGACTCATATCAGTCAATTAATATTATAGAAAACATGATGAATTAGAAAACTAGTAAAAATAGTAGTGAGGGTAATGCCCAAAAGTAATGCTGCTCACAAAAGAATATTTTAAAGTAATTTAAGCCTCCAAATTCTCTACAGAAAAATATTCTAAAATAATTTATTTGTGTAAGTTATGCTTTCATAATAGTTATATTGGTTCAATTCTTGGCCTATATCGGTTCGGATCTGAACCGCAGTCCACCAGTTGCCGACCACTGCCCTATACTGTAATAACTGCCGTGCTGTATAGCGACGATATGGCATCTTTTTTAGGGTAAAACGGGGTAGCACCAGCGGCACCCCTAAAGGGTAGCACCTTTAGGTTTCCTATGGCACCTCTAAGGTTGTCATTAGCCTTTAAGGTTGTCATTTGTAAAAAGATACGAGATTTTCACGAGAAGGGAAAGATTTGTTAAAAAGAATCTCAAAAGTAAAGCCGCGGCTTTTCCCGCGTTAGCGTAGTAGGCAGTCTAACACTATAGTTACAGAAATATTCACTAGATAGCGCAGCTATGCTTTAAGTTTCGCCATCTATCGAGTAACTAGATAACTAAAATGGTAGATCGTCCGCTACACTTATAATAACGCTTTTTCTCTGATGCTGACTTTTCTGAACTTTAAATATCGAACAAATATCTTAAAATCCTTATATATTATTTCTGTAGCCTGTTTTTGGTTTCTACGCCAAATTTCCCTCAATTTTTGATCGATTTCTTTGATTTACGGCTAATTTTATAGCTTATGGTGCTGGCTACTGACGAAAAATAGACCAAAGGTCTAAAAATTGTTTCTTTTAGCCGAAAAACCTGTTTTAAAGAACCATAATAAGGTTTTCGGTCAAGCTTATAACTTTAATTTGCTCTATGACCGACAGAGCTGAGTAGCTTGATCGGCAGAGCGTTCTCTTCGTAACCAGGAGATTACGTGTTCGGGCCCACGTCCGGACAATCTGCAACAAAAAAATTAGAGAAATATCGCGCATTACATGAACACTGAATTAAATGAATAACAACTATGAAGGAATAGAATAAATGAGAAGGAAACGCTTCTTGCTGATATGAAAACTTGAAGTGACTTTGTGTTAAATTACTTCGGAATTGTACGGTTTTTTAAGCTTTGGCTCTGGTAAGAAAATTAAAGCATAATGTAAGCGAAAATATAAGTAACAGGTTTAAGATTTCAGACTACAATAGAATTGTTTTTTGTTCAGAAAAAAAATAATAAATCGTATATTGAAATATATATTCTTCTAATGAGTTTTTGACTCTTTGTACAAATAAATAAAATACTACCTCAATTTGAAAGGTAAAATATATATTTTTTCTTCTTTTTGCTAAAAAACAAATAGCTTATCACATTTTTACTACATTCGAAAAGCTACGCTTAAAAAAGAGCATAGTTCAATTTATTTTGTATTTTAACCGTGCTGTTAAATGATGAACACGTGCTGCCATCTAAGTTATAACGGTTTAAGCAGCCTGCGATAACAAATTGTAAAAATTTTCAAAAATAAAAACATTTTTCTTCAATATCTTATCTTATATATTAATCCCCTCTCATTTTAAAACTTATCAGGCTGTCCAATGACGAAAAAAAGACTTACGGTCGAAAATTCAAGTTTTCGAAATCGCCTCTTGCTGTTTCAAAACCTTGATGCTGCCTGTAGTTCTTATGCATTTTTAAAAGCAAAGTTCTAATGCAGTTTTCCATTTTTTACGTCGCTTTCGCGGCAAAAAAAAAAAAAAAAAAGCCTTTGTGTGTGTTCATATTTTAATAAAGCTTAACAGCACTGGACTTAGTTGTTCGGTTTAATTGATAAGTTTTCTTCGGTAGAGCGTTCGGCTATAAACTATTTGAACTTCGGGCAAGCTTGGGCTGTCCGACATAATATCAAATTTATATTAGTATTACGCATTACATGTGCTCATAACATACTCACCTAATAAAATAAATGCAGTGGGAATGCTACTTGGTGTTTCGTTTCCTTTATGCAGGCTACAGTTATCATTCGGATAAGTTGATTGTTAATCGAACTGTGTTCTTTGACTACATCCAGACCACTCAACATAATGTAAGCATAAAAAAGTATTAGATTTACCTAAAGAAATCCTTTTTGTGCAAAAAAACATTTTTATTGTATGCTAAAATGTAGATGTTTCTAATAGCAGTGTTCGACCTTTTGTACAAATGAAAAAATACTACGCCCGATTAAAACTACGAGTTTCACTCAGTAAACCTTTAATTTTTTATTCGCGCGAATACGATATAAAGCATTAAAAGTATTATCAACTTCATTAGCAAGAAATTATTTTCTAATCCTCTGCTTTCTGCTGAAAAAAAAAAAATACATTTTGTCTACGTTCGAAAAATTACACTTAAGAACGGACTCAGTTCAACTGGTTTTGGTTTTGAATTTTAAGTGTTCGATTAAAAGAGAAACATGTGAGGGCATTTAAGATGTAACGGTTAAAGCAACCTTCTATGTGAAATAGTTCAATATTCAAAGATAAAAACACTTATTTTCAATCAAATTTATTACTTCTCTAGAATGTTTGTTTCAATCGCTACGTGAGATCTTCGTCATTCTTTAATCAAATTCCATGCTTTGCGAATAATTTTAAATCGTATCATGCTGGTTAATGACAAAACACAGATGCATGATCTTATTATTATTATTATTATTATTTTGGCAAAAAGCTTTTTTGCTGTTTTTTACTACGCATTCCTTCAATGAATAGCTTTCGAAAAGGAAGGCGCAATTGCTAGGTTTGTTGGGGTGTCGGGCTGTTAGTCAGAATGGCGCCAATTCGAATACGTGCCAATAAATATCTCTTTAGTGTTTCTTTTTTTCCCGTCAGATGCTGACATGTGCAGGACTGTATTTGCCACAACCTGTTTTTTCACATGCACAATTATTGCTTTTTCACGAGTCACCACTCAGCCACACTTTTAATGACATTTATGTTTGCATTGAAAATATGTACGATTAAAAAGGGAGCTATGATCAAATTATCACAACGTTGTATTTAACGAGGTTTTGTTACTGATGTCTTTAAATTACATGCCTTCTCTTCTGCGCTTACTTTTTTTTTCGGTTCTTCTTCATAATGTTCTTCCTTTGAAATTCTTAAAGAGCGAAATGCCTTATGAAACGATTTGAAGCACGTGCGGAGTTCCGCACGGGTCGACTAGTAATTTTAATTTCAGTTCTTTTTTTAAATTTATTTTTTACTTTATATATTTTTGCTTACCCACCTTGATTGCAAAAGCTGTAAGATGTATCAAAAACGAATTTAGTTTACTTGCGTTTTATTCATTACTTTTTTGGAAAATATTGTTAAATGTTAAATGTTGCTGAATTTTTACGATTAAACTGATGTTTAGTTTAAGTGGAATACCCATACGTCATAAGCAGAGACCGGGAAAAATCGCAAAACATAAGGTTCCAGGGAAATTTTCAGGCTCCAGACAAATGATTTCTCGGAACTTATTGGAAAATTCAGTGCAACATGTCTTCTAAAAGATTCTTGTTCTCAAGTAACACGTCGCCAATGTGCTTTTTTAGTCTCTCGGGTGACCTGGCTTCTGTTGTTTGTCGGATCCTTTCATAAGTAATCACAAGTTTATAGCAAATGGAATTCAACATTGGTCCGACAGCCAGGAGTGGCATTTCAGCATTTCATTTGGGGGGTCGAGTTTCTTAAATACGAATTGCCTGAGTATGGAACAAAACACATATTGGCTAACAGCAAGTATTATCATGATATGGGGGGGGGGGGGATTGCATACTTCAAGAGCTCCCAGAAAAAATATTTGTTGATGTAAGGTTTTTTTTTTTTTTTTTTCAGTATTTTTAAAGAGTATCTGTGAAAGCATACCATGCATTGAGCAGCTGAAACGTGTTTCTAGCAGAAGAAAGTGATGAACACTCATTAAATAGACACACTTAAAGTATGAGCGTAACAATGAAAGTAAAATACCAAGTCATTTTATTGTGAAAATCATGCAGCCACACGACTGCACGGGCCTCTAACCATCGTTACGCAGAGCACACAAGAACGAGATATTTAGCCTATATGGGGAAATTACGTCGTTAGTTAAAATTAACCATGATTCTTCATCAGTTTTTTCTGTTCTGAAAAGGCCGGTAAAGGCTTGATGAATTTCTAATAATTTAAAAAACGGAAAACGCTTGCTCAAGTCAACCATTACGGAGAACCAGCAAGATTGTTTTTCTTTAACATTGATTGGCGATTTACGTAAATTGAATTTGCTCATTTTTTATCATTCCTCTCAAAAAAATTTGGGAGTGCGACCGCGCCCTCTTGACCCCCGCCCCCCTATTAGCCGCCCCTGCTGACAGCAATTGAAAGCTTTTAAATTCCATGCTCAGTTCTCAGGGGCCATTAGGAACTTAATGTTTTGGGAACGGATAATTTTCAGTTTTGCGAATGTAACTCCGATTTTTTCCAAATGAGTAAAGACAAACATGCTCATGAACGCGTACTTATATGTTATGAGAAGAAACATTCAGTTTCAAAAAAAAATCCAATTTTTCCGAATAAGGGTTTTTTGGAAGGTCACAGTGACCTGCCATCTTCTCCTGTATGTTCAATTTTAAGACAAAATAACTGTTAAGTTGCAAACCTAAATAAATCACGAAACTGAATGAATTAACAACGTTCGCCCTCATTTTTCTCTCCAATCCTAAATGTTATCAACACACATTTATGTTCCTTACAAACGTCGCACAGAAACCCTCTAATTGAAATACATTTCCGAAAATGACGAGTTTATGGGAGAGAGACATATTTCTTTGGTTGCTTACGCGGCAGTATTTCTCACTGATTGGACTACAAGAGAAAAAAAATTCTCGTGCTTGCTCAGCTTTTTGCAAATACCATCATAATTTTTTCTCTAGCTGGGGAAAAACTGATTTTCGGCTCTTAATAAGCTCGGTCATTTATTCAGTTATGAAATCAAGGCTTCAGAATTCAGCTTCTTTCTTTCCCTATTATTTTTCCGCAGCTATTATTTTCCTTGGAAGGTGCCAAGATACTCGCCTAAGAAAAAAATCTAAACTATTATTTTTTTTCTTTAAATTCGATGACAAATAAGCAGAAGAAAGGTGAAAAAAAAAACGTTAAAAAGGAACAAATTTGTGGTAGTAAAATACAAACCTAGAAAAAAAATGCTAATTATGTTTTTTTTTTCTTTTTTTTTTTTTTTCTTTTTTTGAGCAATCACGATTGCTTATTGTCCTCACTTGACGTCCTTGGCGTTGTGTTTCCTTTTTCAGCTTGGACCAGGGGTCTCTGCAGACCACCGCCCAAAATCCTCTGCAGGCGGCGCGGCTGCTCCGGTCCTGAGCTATCCGCTTCTCCTGGTCGGAGGCTTCCATGTCCTACACACACGCACGCTCACACACTCACACACGACTTCACACACGCCTACGTGAATACACACAGGGCTACGCACACACACAAGCCTACACACTTACACACACAACTATGCACACGTAACCGCCCAGGAGGAGAGGCAGGCTCGGGGGGGACAGGAGCCGTTTCTAGAAACAATAACTCCAATGAGTCTCCACGAGTATTGTCGCAACTCGTGATTGCGAAAAACATAATTTGAATTCAAAATTTCAGAATTCAAATTATTATTATTATTATTTTTTTAACTTGGTAGTAAATAAGTGTAGAAGAAAGATGAAAATATAAAAATGAACCTTCTAATGGGTCAAAATTTGAAATACAATGCAGACACAATTTCTATAATGACAATGCAGATAAGTATTTCTGTATGTTCTGCCAAGACAAGTGTTTCAAAGGGATACAAAGAACCCTGAAACACAAGCCTGTTTTTCATTCGAGATTTAAAAAAAAAATCTTATTCAATGCAAATTCATGTCAGTTTAGGGATGTCAAGACAGTCGACAAAAGTTACTCCGTATTTCACACAACTAAACTAACTAATGCGTCGTGTATTATCAACATAACACAGAACAAAAGCGTGAAAAACGGACAAGTTTGGAACACAACGCGAATGAATGTCACTGGGTAATCATGGATGCCCACATGGGGGGAGAGGGGGTCATGGCGCAGACTGCGCCATTGAAATTTTTAGGGAGTTGTTTTAAGGGATATTTTTCACTTTTGGAAGGGGGGTCTTCGCGAGATTTAGAGGGAATGCCCTTGCTCTTAGGGGGGAATACCCTTGGGGTTATATATTTGCTTGATGTTCTACATCCATCGATCTCGTATTATGATCACTTACCAATAACGATGGATGGGTAATATTGTCGACGATTTTGGGGGAGGGGAGCCATGTTCCCATGACTCTCCTCCTGTATCCGCTCCAGCGAGGTAGGCCATGTTTTTGCAGTAATTTTTCTATTGCATTTTAAATACTATAGACCTCCCACCGGAGCACCTCTGCTTAGTTTTTTCTCTAGAACCTACGTAACGTAGAAGGAACTTAACTTAAAATGAAATATAATTAAATAAAGTTTTATTTTTGACTTAACAAGTCAAAGGAAAGCTTTTTAATGCTGCCTCTTAATTAATGTAATTCTAGTGCATGTCAGTTTAATTGTAAGTTGAAAAGGACATTAAAGTTGGGAATGCAACAATCTAAAAACTCATATTTTGAACCATGTTCTATGGTGTGGGGGACATTTGTGTTCTACCTTCTAGGACACTAGCCAAGCTCACTTGCAGATAAAACTCACCAAATGTTTTTTTCCGGAAAATACATTCACAAAGCTCACATCTTTTGGCATTAAAAAATGGATTCCCGGAACACTTCTCTTTCTTTTTCTTCCTTCAAATTTGTGCTCTTTAACTTACAAATACGAATACAAATGTGACGACCAGCAACAGGCTCGGGGCCCAGCTAGGCTGGTCCTAGTCAGTTTATATAAGTCCCCAATGAAGATCGATAACCCTCTTAAAGCTATCCACCCCCTTGCTCGTTACCGCCTCTTCCGGTAAACTGTTCCAAGTGCCCACGATCCTACTAAAGAAGTAATTTTTCCTAATTTCCATTTTAGCCTGAGATTTGAATAGCTTAAAACAATGACCCCTCGTCCTGCTTCCTGTGCAAACACTCAACCCGTTAACATCTTTCATTTTGATAAATTTAAACAAATGATTCATGTCCCCTCCGACTCTCCTTTGCTCCATACTATAAATATTAAGCCTATTAAGTCTGTTATCATAGTCTAAGTCTGAGAGTCCCCTTACTAGTCTAGTAACCCTTCTTGAACCCTTTCCAATACAGAAATATCTTTCCTGAGATAAGGAGACCAAAACTGAAACTTGGTGATCTTGTCGACAAATAATGCTCAATAAATTGTGTATCGTGATTTTTCTTGAATATCTGCAAGCGTTTTGCCAAAAAGAACAATAATTCTAGCAGAAAATTTATGTGACAAATCATAAATTTTCCTTCCCTGAGTTCCTAATTTTTAGTTCGAAAGTTTTCTAATAGAAGGCACTGCAGATATCAAGCCTTTAAATCAAAGAAAAACGAGTGTAACTCCCATCGCAATTTTTGAAGTTTTTAATGAAAAAAATTACATTGTAATGTTTTCAAAATTTCCACCAATGGCTGAATGGCACGTGGTTGCCTAAACAGTTTTTAAAACTGTATCAGGAGAAATTTCGCAGGGTTGGTTAAGAAACATTTTTTGAAGCATCTTCATGATTTTATGTGGCATGTCCTAAATTTTCTTCCCAGAATTTCTGAATTAAATTCAAATGACTAGCGATTGTGCAGTATGTCAACAAAATCTCCGAGCACTTGAGAAACTTGATCAAATAAAATCAATGGCTAATGTACAGCTGTTCCATTGGAAATTTTCAAGAAAGTGTCTGCAAATTCTAATTCTAATTTTACGATCGTCATATCATTGAGCCGACGGTGAACATTTTGGAAATTTTGTAATGCAATTGTATTTGATAAAATTTCGAATAATTGCGATGGGGTTTAAACGATTTTTCTTTGATTTACAGACTTCTTTTCAGCGCCATCTATTGATAAAAATATGAACTAAAATTAGGAATTATGATTGGAATATTCATGTCATATGAATTTTTGCAAGAACTGTGTTCATCACCTAAACAGTTCTACTGTTATGTAGTTTTGAAAATTGTTAGCAGAATGCCCTATCCCTGTACTTACTAAAGTTTGCATGCTACATAACCTATCCTTCCGGCACTTTTGCTCCATTCGCCTTAAAATGAAGGTCTGTTTCTTAAATGAATCGTTTAAATGCTCGACCAAACTAATAAATAGTAAATATTATTATCAAGGCAGATTCTTCGTTTTTAAATGGAAAAAAAACTTTTGTGAAAATTCTTGAAGTAACGAATTACAGATACTGAATACCTCGGGGTAAAAAAGAAAGTATTTGAGGCAATGAGAAGCAAAGGGATGTAAGTGGCAAAATTAAGAATTTGGAGATAACCAGTTAAAATGGTAAGTGAATCAACACTATGTCTCGGTGCAAGTAATGGTACTAGTAGCCTTGGTAGTCGCTGTTTCTTATACACAGGGCTGCCAACTGCTACGAAAAAATCGTAGTTTCTACGAACTGCATTTTTGAACAACAAAGCTATGAAAATGTGTCAAAAACTTAAGATTTTCTTTTCTTTCTTTCAATCCTAAGAAATATTTCAATTATTTCAGGTAATATCCATATTATTTAGATAACATATTGCTCTTGTGCTTGGTAGTTCTTCAAATCTTTCTTTTAAAATGAACAAAATGAATCAATCATAATAAATAGTAAAGTGAGAAAGATATAAAAAACATGAAATTTTTTTCAAAATAAACTCACTTGTCCCATTGTAAATTTAATCATAAATTATTCATTGCGTCTCTCATTTGCTATTAAAATGTCCTCCCGCCCCAACACACACACAAAAGTCTGCTACTAATTTAGATTTTCAAAAGTTTGCAGCTCTGGTTGGCAGTATGATTTAGAAAACTTTTGAATGAAAGCCTACCTAGGACCTTATCTTTAAACACGTTTTACTCAAAACTTGAAAATGTCCTTTTACATCCCTTTACTTCTCACTGCTTCATTTGTTGTGAAGAAAAATCTTATTGCAATGAATGGGCTAGCTATAACTTCCTTAGTGAAACTTACACTGTAACACGATTCAGAAACGTTTATGGAAATTAATGGGCAGCTGATGTGCCCAATTTCTTCCAGTAACATATCTTACAAAAGCCAGGAACGTTTTCCGCTAAAATTCAGTAACCTTCCTGAAATTATCCTGGAAACCCTCCTGAAAAATTCGGAAATCTTCCTGTTAAAAGCCAGTCATGTCTCTGGAAGTTTAGATTAAACTCAGGTAGGTGTAATCCAATAGCTTGGCATTTTCCTGCATTTTCAGGAAAGCCCCAAAAACAGTATTATAAACATGGCCAAAGCTAAAACAAAATTGCACAAGCAAGTATCAAGAATTTTACTCGCCTGCAATTCTTGCAAAGCCACGTAGGCCATAGAATAATTTGCAACGTATGGACACCTTATCAGTCTGGACTGGCCGTAATCGAGCTGACGCCGATATAATTTATAAATAAGATTAGTTAATCTTTAAACTGGGAGCTAAAAATATTTTTTACTACAGTGTGAAGTCTGAGTTCGGGTGATTTGCAGCAGTTCAGGAAACTTTTTGACAATGAATACTTGATTTTTCCAGGAAGTGGATAAAAACCACTGAAATCCCGGAACGTAACAAGGAAATACTCAGTAACGTTTCGGAATTTTTTTACAGTGTCATGCCGAGAATAATTTCACAGAAACTATTATTATTTTTAATGCATCCCGTTTTCGTGCATTAGATTTTTTTAAAAATATAACAGAAAATGTATCAACTTATATTGGCAGCAATTTTAATACGGCTAATTAGAACAACACTTAACGGATATAATAGCCGAAATGATGACTTGAAGATACAAAAATTAATCAGGCAAAAACATTAATTAAAAGCCCAAAAATGAAACCAACCAGCTTCTAATGCCCTAGCCATTAATAGATAGTTTGAAGATAAAAGAAAAAAAAAAAACTTCTATCGGAACAGAAAATAGAACGCTTGATGAAAGGACAGTCTCTAACAAAGCATTGCCCTTTACGCCGGAAAAACCTTACAAACAAAAGAAGCAGAAACAAAAATCTCATTAGATTAAAGACAGTTGAGTGGCTTAAACAAATAGTTTCCGCTTTTGTGAGAGGAGGCAATGTCAGCTGCTTTGATTTCATTAGGCTTGTTGGTGTTTAATTAGTGGGATGCTTGCACATGAAGGAAAATACGGTTTTTATTGCGTTCCTTTTTGTTCTAATGTGTAGATAGGCATGAAATGACATCGTCCTTTTCAATGGCACTAACTAAAATGCAATAACCGAATAGGGTGTCTTTTTTACTTCCTTTTACAAAAAAAGGAAGTATTGTATTCGCGAAAAAAAATTCACCCAAAAATCGGCCTTAATTTCCATTTTGCTCACCCCCAAATGAATGTTGATTTTCAACCCGACCACACGTGGATATGTGCCTAGGAACGTAAAGACTCCCGAAATATCCATTTTGACGATCCCCGAGTTAATTACGAGTTTTCTCGTGACGTCTGTATGTACGTATGTATGTGCGTATGTATGTCGCATAACTCAATGACGGAATGTCCTAGAAAGTCGAAATTTGGTACATAGACTCCTAGTGGGGTCTAGTTGTGCACCTTCCTTTTTGGTTGCATTCGTATGCTTAAAAGGGGGTCTTTTGCTCCCATTTGGGGGGAAATCATTGTTAATTTCGATGTAAACTCACGTGGTGCTATAATTTGGTGGACACTTGGCGATATATCGCCGGTCTTTTGGTTGCCATGTTTTGTCGCCAACTTGGCGACAAATATGGCGATTTTTCAATTTTTTTTTTTTAAATCTGGTTTCAATTTGGCCACTGTTGGTGATATTTAGGGAGTAAACTATTGAATCATATTAAAACTGCCAATAATGAGAAAATGACATTAAATTGGAGTAAAAGGAAGTCATGTGAAGCACACATCAGCTCGTTTTTTTTTTTTTTTTTAAAGACTGTAAGAGCATTAATTTTGTTTGATAGTACTATAACCAGAGATATCGAGTCAGAGGGAAAATGACCGTCTCCGACTCCAACTCTTTCGACAAAAATGAATCCATCAACAACTTTGACTTCTAAAATCTTTAACTCCAGACTCCAATTCTTTTACTTTAAAATCCATCCGAATCGTACTCCGCGACTTCGATCAGTTCGAATCAAACAGTTTCAAAGTTGGCTGGTACCAAATTTCGATTGATGCCATCGTCGGGGGTTCTCCTCCGGGTAATGTTTAAAATTTTTACATAAAGTTTTGCATTTTGAGGCCTTGAAAGTGGTAATTGGGACTACAAAATTATTAGGAAAAAAACATGCAAACGAAAACCTTAAAAAGGGTTTTGGAACTAAATCAATCAAAATGAAAATTGCGTTTGGTTCAACAACTCGTTAATATTAATTGACAGAAAAGAGCAAGTGAGGAGAAAAGATAACGCATCGTCACTTGCTCACATCAGCTTTCTGTATAATTAGTATTTGTTTGATCGGCGCTCAACCCACGGTTAAACACAACACTGAATTAAATGTGAAATGATCAGCAGTATGAGAAACGGTGCATAGTAACATCCTCGATATTCCGGTAATTTCTAGTTTTACAGTTGATAAGAAATAAGATTGAAGTACTCTTCAAGGAGTTTCAAAATAATTATTCTTGTCGGCTCTAAAGTAATCTGAATTATCTAAAGCACTTCATCTGCACCTTCCAATCTGACTTTTTAATACAGACATTTTAATACTTGATAGTATAGTCTCATAAATTGTTTCAACTTTGTAAGAAACACCTATTTCAAATTTTAAGAAATAAACTATAGATTCTCCCATTACATCTTTCTTTCAACTAAAAGTAGTGCAGAAAGCGAAAAATAGAAGTGGTGCACAGTTTTTTTCTTGCGCAAGACAGATTGAAAGTAGAAGTAAAATTAAATCAAGCAATAACAGAAAAACTTTCAAAATACTGAATTCTGCATAAAATAAATAGCATAACGTGAAACATGCGAGTCACAAAAAATTATTCCAAGCAATATGCTAGAGAAATGTGAGAACCCAAATTTTTTTACGTATTTACAGCAGGATGTAGCCAGAAGCTGAATTTGGCACATTTTGGCCTCTATATCCCTGCATTTGCTTGGAGTTTTAAAACTCAAGGTCTATAACTACTTTTTCCAAATTTTCAATCACTTGAAAATAAAATGATTTTATTTTATTTGTTTATTTTTTGTTTGTTCCTTATTTTCTTAGGAACGAATCATGCAATTTTTCGGAAGTTAGGGACCTTTAACAAAACGGGGGCTTTAAACTATCCCTTGTTTTGCTTATAGCTAAATCCAACACTGTACCAAAGACGCAAATTGTGGACAAACATTAAACATTTTACGGGAAGGAGAGTTCAAGAGCTCTCCCCAGGAAGACTTTTCAAAATTGAAGTTCTAAACACTTGAGTAATATTGTATGATAGTAGAAGAAGGAGTTCAGAAGCTATTTTACTTTTTTTTGGGGGGGAAGGGGAGGGATACAAGACTCGGAGTCGGAGTAGACGTCCCTAAAACTCTAGGAGTAGGAGCCGGGAGTCCGACTCCGTGGTCCTGATTAAAACATTTGCGCTTTGAATTCATTTCATTTTGATTCAGTTAAATTTATCTCTCACTTGGTGTCAATATTTTAAGTCTACAGATGCGCTATTTCGATTTTTTTTACAAACTTTCTTCCTATTTCTTGAAATCAAAAATCGGAATCTGCTCTTATTTTTTCTTCAATTTTTCGGAACTAAAAAATAACGTTTTGTGTTGCGCTTAGTATTAAAAATTTTTTGAATGTTCACCCTTAAAATTTGAAGCAAATAAGCCTTTAAAAGTTCCGGATCGTAGACGCTAATGTTAAGTTTTGTTGAACTATTCAAAACTGAACGAAAAATTGTTCAAATCAATATGTGAAATGTGGCACTGAGGTGTCCTCCCTGAGATCTGTCGAACAAAAAAAGTTTGTTCGAATCGGTCCGTGTACTCAAAGGTATTGGAAAGGAGGAGGCGAGGACAAACCGACAGACAGACCGACACATATTTTCCCAATCTCAAAACCCTACGGTCCGATTTTTTAATTTTTCTATATTTTATATATTTTCTACATTTTTGTTTTTTTAGCGATATTTTTAAGATGCTTTAAGATTTCTTTCATGCTCCTTTCTTCTTTATATTTTATTTTTGTTAGAAAGTAGACTAAAAAAAGATTTTTTGTAACATTTCGTTAAAAACTACAATTACATATTGCAGCGTTACGTACTGTACTGTATAATAGTATAGTTATAGTATGTACATGAATTGTATTTGAAATAAATGGTATACTATTTCCCAAAACGGTATTTTCTAGGCTATTTCCGAAAATCCGAGGAATTCGAAAATCCGAACTACCTACGGTCCCAAAGTTCGGATTTTCAACGTTTTATTGCAATTTTAAAAGCTTCTGCTTTCATTTGGCTAAAAATATCTACGCGAGAAAGTTTCCGTGAAGAATTTGAGAATCGTATAGAACGTTATGTAAATATAAACTTCTCAAATTGTTTTCATTGAACGCATGAACGTAGTATAATTTATGAACCCAAAGCTCGTGCATAGAAGAATTATAACAAAAGTTTCAAAAATATTTTAAAAACTTTATTTGCTCTCTTTATATTTTGCGTACTTGAAACCAATCTTAAAAGGAATTCATTAAAAATGTTTACTGCTCTTGACGAGAACTAAATAAATTCGTGTCTTTAGTTTGAACTTCGTATAATCGGTAGCAGAAAATTTCAATGATAACATGGAACCACGAATGAAAAGGAATGCGAACTTCTATTTGTAGTTATTGATTTATCTTCTAGATGGCGGAACTAAAATTAGTCATTGATATGTTTTTTTTTTTTTTTTTCATCTACAAACTAACTGACTAACTATAACTAAAGTTCGATAAACAAACAAAAATGTATTTTCAAAATTTATGTCGGTAAAATTAATTCTTTATCACTGCATCGAAACTGAGATCTTTTCACGCCTAACCCAACAGAAGTCCAGCATGTTTCTAGTAACATACTTTATATTTTACTAGTTATGACTACCAGTTTTTCCTAATTTTTAGTTCTGATATATTTATTGAAAACGTCGTAACTACTGCCTATGTCCCTTTCATTCTTTGAAGGCATTATTTTAACACGCAGGTGAGAACGCATGTGTCACCTCTGCGACAGGTCATAAATAGTTAATAATGATAGTATTCATCCGTTTATAATTTTGAGAGCCGGAAAGAGGCGAGGTGGATTGCACAGGGCGTACACCGCACACGGGAGGGCAAAACAAGAGTCCTATCCAATCTAAAACAAATCTAGTCCTTTCTGATTAACCAAGCAAAATTTCTCACAATAAAACTTAAAAGTCGAATGAATGTGATGAATTTCAAATACATATTTATTGAAAAATCACAGTGAACTCTGTTTTCCGATAGCATAGTATAGTTTAAGAACAATAGAATGTTAGTGGCGTAGTGTGTTGGTCCTTTCCGATAGCATAGTATAGTTTAAGAACAATAGAATGTTAGTGGCGTAGTGTGTTGGTCCTTTCCGATAGCATAGTATAGTTTAAGAACAATAGAATGTTAGTGGCGTAGTGTGTTGGTCCTTTCCGATAGCATAGTATAGTTTAAGAACAATAGAATGTTAGTGGCGTAGTGTGTTGGTCCTTTCCGATAGCATAGTATAGTTTAAGAACAATAGAATGTTAGTGGCGTAGTGTGTTGGTCCTGTCCATTAAAGTGGTATTCTTTACACATGGTACGCGGTTATTTGCTGGCAAAATTTGTGGCAGAGTCGGTAATTAGTAACGGATACAATACAGTGGCAATGAAGGCGATTGCCCATTCCAGAAGCATTAAAGAGTAACTTGTGGATTCAAAATTTGGAGATTTTGGACAAGTGCTCTGTTGAAGAAACAGAAGTTTTCGTTCAACAGATAAAATCAGGATACGTTTTCTGTTGTTCAAATGATCTGAAAAAATTCTAGGAGACGGATTTGTTACCCTTTGTTAAAAAAATTCAAGTTTACCCTTTCATAATCTAGGGTTTGTTCTGTTTGGACTTCTAGAGATTTGAGGGCATGTTTGATTAAGGCTGCACTGTAAAAAAATCCCGAAACGTTACTGATTAGTTCCATGGAACGTTTTGGGATTTCACCAATCCTATTTCCCCGCAAAATCCGCAAAAGTATCCCGCAAAAGTATCTTCGCAAAAAGGTTATTGCTAAAAGTTGTACAAAGCAAACTTTTCACTGTTATGAAAAATACTTTTAGCTAACAGTTTAAAGATTGAATGAGCATGTTTATTCAATGTATCGGCTCTAATCCCTATGGCTCATCCAGATTGACTAAGCTCCCTTTAGGGTCGTTTCTATGAACTCTTTCGACCCCGGAAAAAACCTGCTTTTCACCGCATTCCGGTTATTTGCGGGGTATATGTGGAATTTTTCTCCTTCTGCTCCCTTCTGGAATGAAAGCGAAGCTCCTACCCAGAATGCATTACGCAAAACAAGTTCGTCTGCTTGCTCGGTATATCCGCTAAGGATGCTGGGTAAAAACCGCTTTCTCTGGCACAATGGGAAACCTCTTTTTACATGGAAACGGGGAATTTTTCAATCGGTTTTTTACGGAGCCGGATCGGGGACTTACGGGGTCGAAAAGTGTGTTGTGAACGTGGCTAGTGAGAGCTAATAAGTCACTGGGTAGCTGCAGCTTTACAAGCAAAAGATATGGTTGGTTCTTACTTGCAATTCTGTTTCAGCTTTGGCCATGGTTGTTCGAATGCTTCTGGAGCTTTCTTGGTGAGTCAGGAAAGTTCTAATTAATTACATTAAACCTACTTTATATATATATATATGGCATCAAGAAGCTGTTTGTGCCAAGGAACTTCTTTCGTTGCTTGCGTGTTGCCTTACATAATATCAGCTCTAACTTGTATGATGTTGAATTGCCAAATAGATGAGCTGTCCTGTCCATTTAGAACTTCAGCCCCTGCATAATGGACCAGCGGTTCTCAACCTGTGGAGCGAGTCTAGCTAGGGGCAGGAGAGAATCTTAAGAAAGGCTGAGTGTATCTCTACATAATATAAAATGAAGTCTCCAAAAAGCGTCTGTGTGTTTGAACTCGCAAAACTCGAGAAATACACGGCCTATTTCGCTGAAATTTTCACACTTTACTCCTTTAAGTCCTGAGAAGGTTTGCAGACCTGTTCGAAAAAAAATCGATGAATAGTTCTTTTTTTATTCCAATTTAGGCCCAATTTTCACGTAAAATCTCGAATATGGGGGGGAAAAATTGCTTGCACATATTATTATTGCATATCGATAGAAAGGGTAGAATTTTCCGCGTTCTACGCAACTTGTTCCAATACTGTAACTTTGTTACAGTGGGAGTTATAGGCGTTTTTAGCTCGAATTTTTTTAGGCTTAGCTGAAATTTAGTCACTACTTTCTTCAATAAATCTCTCAATAAAAAGTGATGGAATGGTCCCACAGTATTCTTTTTGACACCATTCAAAAAAGCTGCTTTTTTTACTCCAGATCTAACTCGACCTATGATCGAAAGTTTGACCCTCTATCTCCATTAGAAAAAAAGTTACAAGCGAATTAAATGAAGTTCAAATATCTGTTCTCTATTCAAGTTTTTAACCATTTTATTTTACGTTTCCACTTTTGAATCCAATGTTTCTTTCCATCTTTCTCGTTTTAAAACTTATTTTATCTTGTGTTTCCATGGTTACGCTTTTTAAATCCATCTTTCTCATTTTGGTTCCTTAAAAGTATTTTAATATCTGTCGTCATTGTTTGGAAGGGAAATTTTGCATGATTTTTTTTTCTTTTATTTAAGCCAGATTGTTGAATATACGTCATTGACACAATTTTTAATTTCATGGTGGACCGGGCAAAGCCGGGCAACGCAGCTAGTAAAAAAACTATAACACAAATTTAAAACAAAATGGTATTTACTTAATTTTATGGTCACATTTCAAGTTGTTCCACAAGCCAAACTTTTTTGTGCGCTTCATTTGAACACACACCTGTTGTAAAAATACCGTAATTTGAATTCCGTTCTTTGATTTAATATGTTCGAATAACATTGTATTTAAAATAAGGTTATGTACAGCAATATATAGTTGGATACCAGAATATCTATATTTTCAAACTAATAAGCAGCTACACACACAGTTATTACAACCATCTACAGTTTCCCAGTCCCAATCATTCTACCAGTATTAACCTCATTTGGTAGAGTTGGGGGGAGGGGGGAGCTGACCTTAAAGTAGTGTTGGGGGGGGGGGGCACAGAGTTACATAGTTTGAGAACCCTTGTAACAGACCCAAAGCTGCTCTACTGCCCAGACTCACACAGAAAAATTGCTATTTGAGTAAAAGTAACATAATCAGTCAGTAATTTATTCATTTATTTATTCAATTTTTTTTGTTTTCAGTGTGTAGAAAAAGTTGATAACAGCATGCGGAACTCTTTTTCTCCAAAAGGTGTCACTCTTCAGAAAAAGGTAGTCCACTCCTAGACTAGAACAAGTCACTATGCTAAATGAATGTATTATACCTACGAACACATTTTATTTGAACTCTAGCTGCAGCGCATCAATTTGATTCAGAATTTAAACTATCATGGTAGGGGTATAAACAACACATTCATAATTTTCTTAAGCAAAGAAAAAAGGTTCTGAGTTCGCAATATGCCACGGTTGTAGAGTCAGATTCGAGGGCTGTAAAATTTTCAGAGTCGGGGTCGGTCATTTTGCTTCCAACTCTGTAACGCTGGTCAAAACCCCTTATTTAAACAAATAATCCTGATCCTAATAAGTTAGTTGATATACACTTAAGAGAGGTTATAACGAAAACCCAGTGACGTGCGGTCCATCCAAGCAAACCAAGCAGAGCTTGTTCACTCCCAAAATTAATTTTCATTTCTCATTTGCTTGCTCATAACTAACAGGAAGTACTATAATTATAAGTTTTTTCTTATCTTGACTCTCTTTGAAAAGAAGTTTAAAAAAAATTTATAAGTGGCTCAACGGTGATATCCTCAGAAAATGCATCCCCAGGCAAAGGAAAGAGAAAACCAGACTGCAGCCCATGCTCGAGGAGAAATGAAAGGATGTAGCCATAACAAGTGTTGACATGGCTCCTATCCAATAATAAGAGAGCGCTTCTTCAGAGTTGAAAATCAAGCAAGCAGTTCCAGGCATGGGGAGATTGGATTACAGGAAGTAAGCAGGGTTGCCAGATTGGCTTTTTTAAAGCCAAAGTCGAGAAATCTGGTTTTTTTTTTTTTAATCTGCCTTTTTTTTTTTTTTTTTTGGTTTCAAATAATTTTAAACAATTTTTTGATATAAGATGAATAAGTTCTACACCTTTTTCAAAAAATTTTGATCTTTTTTTTTCAAACCATGCTTTAGCTTTGTGTGATAAATGTTTTTTCTTTAATATGCAGATTTCATTTTGGTATGCATATTAAAGACAAAAACATTCCGTCTTGCACTTAAGACAGGGTTGCCCACTCCCCAAAAGTGGTGGGGAACCTTCCGAATGAGAATAAAGGCTTTTAAAGCACCACACGGCTAAAGATTTCAATGTCGAAGGCAACGCCAAATAGGGTCTCAACCCCACCCCCCCTCCATTCACTCACACTTCCACTATTATTATTAGAAATACGTCCCTAGAATATACTCTTTTAGAAACAACTCACTCCACACCAGACCCGGATGTACAAATTTTGGGCCCCTTTGCAAAAAATCACTGGGGCAGGGGCCCTTATCGCCCACTGGATTGGGCAATGCCCCCCCCCCGCAAGGACGCTCATATAAGGGGGGCTCAGCTATTTTTTCCATGGTTTAGCAGGATATTTTCCCCATAGAAACCGATTTCAGTACAGATTAGAGTTATTAAAATTTGACATTTTTAATAACTTATTCATGAATTGCTGGAGAAGAAATGTTTTCACATTTTTGCAAAGAAGAAAATACTAAAAGCCAGGAAGTTCTAATTCTAAAAGAAGGGGGACTTGAGCCCCCACTTACCCCCCCCCCCCCCTCCCCTCGGGGTCTGCAGGTACATAGATCTGGGCATGCCCAAAACATTTTTTCGATTCTGTAATTGAATATTTTACTGCTAACGAACGAAGAATTGAATTCATTTATAAATTAACTTAAATTAAATGCAGTATTTACATCTAAAAATTCTAAACTTGAAGAAATTTTAGTAGTATTTTATAGCATTGCATATTTTTTAATCCAGTTTTAGTAATTATTCGTTTCTTAATGCGTTGATAATATGCATTTCTACTGCATTTTTGTAATACATCAGTATTATGTATTACATATTTGTTTTTGCTCCATAGGAAATGTTCTATTCAACTTGACAGTTACAAGAATGAACATGTTTTACTCAGAAAACATATACTTCAAACAAATATCACAAAGTAATCAGGGCCTGATTAACGCACGGTCCGGCGGGTCCGCGGACCTGGGCACCACAAATTTAGGGGCACCAAAATGGCCTAGTCTAAATTCACTTACTTACTTCCTTTTTTTAAAAAAAAAAAGCTTAGTTTACTTTTTTCCAACTTTAAGGAAGAAGGGGCTCAATTTTTTTTTTTAAATCAACTCAAAAACTGATAAAGTTAAAAAAATTTCGCGTAAAGAAGTCGTTGTTCCTTAGCTCCGGAATTTCAAAAAAATTACTCGGATGATATAGATGAACATTTTCCAGAAGAATTAAAACATTTTCAAATTTTTGCAAACGTAACCCTTTTCCTGGAGAATGTTTTAAAAGGATAAGATCATTAAACATTACATATACATTTCCGAATGTGGATTCACCCCTGCAGCTTCTTCTTACCTTGCCTATCAGCAGCTGTTCCAGTGAAGGTTCCTTTTCAATTTTGAAAAGAATCAAAAATCATTTGAGAAGCTGCATTTCTCAGGATAATTTACAGGTGTTTTCCTTATTGACCATTGAAAATTATGTGACATCAAACATAGATTTCGATTATTTGATCGACACATTTGCCTCTGTTAAAGCCAGAAAGAAGCCTTTTTAAAGCTTGCTGTCAGAATTAGTAAGATATTTTTTTTTTTTTTTTTTTGCAGTTTTAAACTGTTTTTAACTCTTTTTCGCCTTAAGAGACATTTTTAACTGTGATTAGTTTAGTGACTATCAAGTGTTTGGTATTCATATCCCAGGTTTCCTTTTTTAAATATAGTAATGTTCCTTTAAAACGTAGTTTCTAGTATGAAACATTGACTTTAAAATTGTGCGGATTTTCTCATGGGGGAGGGGCACCAAATTCTACTCAGGATCTGGGCACCAGTTTGGCTTGATCGGGCCCTGAAAGTAATAATATGAAGACAATTGGACATTATACAGCTGCTTGGGCTTTCACTTGGACCACTGCATGTGCCTGGAAACCATACCCAGAAGGTAATTTTTGGTTGTATTGCTGACGGCACCACCAACTGTCAATTGTTTGATTCAGAGCACAGGCAGAATAACCCCTGCTCCAGTACCTAGAAAGGTATTGATTTATTATGGAAACATGAAGGATATTGTGACTAAAATAGATTTTATGTGCACCAATTACCATTAAATACAAATACAAAAGTGATGACCAGCAACAGCATACCTGCCAACCTTCAAAGAAAAAAAACAGGAGATTCCACTAGAGGTATATAGGTGATTCACCAGCGACATATCTTCACAACAAAATTATTAAATTATGCTTTAAAATAACATGAATACTAAATTTAAAGTGAAATTCGGATTTTTCACAGATGTAAGCTAATTGGTAACAGCAAGAAAAATATATTGTAAATGAATAAACCAAATGATAAGGACTGAATTGGCTTAAAATTTCGTACATTCCCTTGTCCCTACCGAAAAAATTAGCTACAAAAATTTAATTACTAAAATCTGGTACAATTCGAAAAAAAAAAAAATCAATATATACTGAAAATAAAATATAAAATAAGTAGGTGTAGGGTAGCACAAGTTAAAATAACTTCAAACTTTCAAAATAATTGAAATATTTTCAAGATGCAAAAGGATTGAAATTTGCTGAAATTTTCGGCAAAGCACGTTCTTCGTTGAACATGAAATGTCGATAGCATCCAAAAAATTAATTTTTACTAAATGAATTATTAATAGGAAAAATTCTTATTCCCTGACATTCCTAAACTAGAAAAGAGCGCCATCTATTGAGAAAAAAGTGAAACTTTTTGATGATTGACTGAAAAAACGGGAGAAAATCGTAAAAAACGGGAAAATGGAAGCAAAAAACGGGAGTCTGCCGTTAAAAACAGTACAGTTGGCAAGTATGCATTATGCAAAAACAAAAGTCAGAGATAATTTGCAGCAGCATATAGTCTGCAGACGTTGCTTTTTATTATTATGCAATGTGACGATCAATACAACGAATAAATCATTTTTACTAAAAATAACCTTGTTCTTTTGTTCAACAGCTTTATATAGCATACTAATAAGAAGAAAAAAAATCGTTAACAGAAAGTGGATGTTAAAAGATTGATGCACAATTACAGCAAAACGCTTGTTTACGCATAACAAGTGGCATTAAACGTTTAAAAAAAAAAGCCGAATTGAAATAGTTTTTTCAACAAGTAACTGCCAAACATCAACAATATCAAACTTTTAAAACTAAGAAAAAAAATCTTTTTAAATATATATTTTTTTTAATTGTGGTTTCTTTAAAAGAAAAAGTTCTGAATTTCGGATCTTTCGAAATTTGGTATTCTGAAATCGGGTTCTCATCCTGAAGGATCAAAATGCAAACTTATAACCTACACATTTAATAAAAATTTTAACCTATGAAACTTCTTGCCTGCATGTAAAAATTATGTTCATATTTTTAACTATTTTGTAAACTATAATTTATTTTACTTGAGATTGAGACAATTATAACTCAATCACACCTACTTGCCTTGCAGTTCATATAACATGAATTATTAAGTGCTAACAACTGTAATCAAATGCATATTGCCAACCTTCGAAGAAAAAAAAAAACCAGGAGATTCCCCTAGAGGTATATAGATGATTCACCAGTGACACATGTTCACAACAGAATTATTAAATTATGCTTTTACATGACATGAATACCAAATTTAAAATGAAGTGGGGATTTTTTGCAGATGTAAGCTAATTGGTAGCAACAAGAAAAATACACTGCAAAAGAAAAACCAAATGATAAGGAGAATTTGCTTAAAGTATGATACACTCCCTGTCTCTACCAAAAAGGTAGCTACAAAAATTTAATTACTAAAAGCCGAAAAAAAAAACATGAAAATAAAATGTAAAATAAGTAGGTATAGGTTAGCACATGTTAAAACAACTTCAAACTTTCAAAATAATTGAAATAGTTTCAAGATGCAAAAGGATTGAAATCTGCTGCAATTTTCGGCAAAGCACGTGCTTCGTTGAACATGCAATGAGGAAAGCTTCCAAAAAATGAATTTTTACTAAATGAGTTATTAATTGAAAAAATTCTTGTTCCCTGACATCGGTAGATGACTAGAAAGGGGAGCAATCTATTGAG
Organism: Uloborus diversus; assembly: GCF_026930045.1. Lineage (NCBI taxonomy): Eukaryota > Metazoa > Arthropoda > Arachnida > Araneae > Uloboridae > Uloborus > Uloborus diversus. Next base: position 18,329,713 of record NC_072738.1, read on the forward strand.
ACGAAAGTGAAACTTTTTGATGATTGACTGAAAAACTGCAAAAAACGGGAGAGAAAATCGTAAAAAAACGGGAAATCGGGAGATGGAAGCAAAAAACGGGAGTCTCCCGTTAAAAACAGTAGAGTTGGCAAGTATGCAACAGGTTCTGGGCCCACCTAGACTGGTCCTAGTCAATTTACAATCCCCAGTGAAGATCAATGGTCCTCTTAAAACTGTCTGCTCCCTTGCTCATTACCACCTCTTCTGGTAAGCTGTTCCAAGGTTCCACTACCCTGCTAAAATAATAATTTTTCCTAATATCCATGTTAGCCTGAGATTTAAATAGCTTAAAACAATGATCCCTTGTCCTGTTTTCAGTGCTAAACTTGAGCCCCGTAACATCTTTCGTTTTAATAAATTTAAACAGCTGAATCATGTCCCCTCGGTCTCTTCTTTGCTCAAGACCGTACATTTTAAGCCTTCTAAGCCTGGAATCATGATCTAAGTGGGAAAGTCCACTTATTAGCCTTGTAGCCCGCCTTTGAACCCTTTCCAATACATTAATGTCTTTCTTAAGATAAGGAGACCAAAACTGAACAGCAAACTCCAAATGGGGTCTTACCAAACTTCTATATAAGGGCAGAAGAACTTCTTTAGATTTGTTTGAAATAGATCTATTGATAAACCCAAGCATCTTATTGGCATTTTTGCTAGCAATGTTGCACTGTTGGCTAAACTTTAAATCCTGACCTATTAGGACCCCCAGATCAGTAACTTTGTCTGCCTGACTAATGACTGAACCTTGCAAATAATAACTTGTATACTTATTTCCATGCCCTAAATGTAGCACTTGACATTTCCCAACATTAACAGCCATACCCCATTTATTAGCCCACTCCGTAATATGATCTAGATCCTCTTGCAGCTGATTTGCTTGTTCTTCATTTTCTACAGTCCCCATAACTTTGACATCATCAGCAAAACAATTCATGTTCCCAGAAATATTTTTGTGAATATCGTTCATAAAGATAATGAACAAAACAGGCCCTAACACTGATCCTTGAGAAACCCCGCTTAAGACCTCACTCCAATTAGAATAATTTCCCATAACAACTACTCTTTGTTTCCTTCCGGTCAGCCAGTTTTTTACCCAAATGAAAGTTTTCCCTCCTATTCCTATATCAGCTAATTTGCTAAGTAGAGCAACATGCGGTACCTTATCGAAAGCTTTTTGAAAATCAATGTAAACAACATCTACAGGCTTCTTATATCCAAAGCCATGGTAACTTTGTTATAGAAATGTAATAAATTAGTTGCACAAGATTTACCTTTCCTGAAACCGTACTGAAAACTAGTCAATAGATTATTAGTCTCTAGAAAATTTACTATCTTAATTTTCATCAATGTTTCAAGAATTTTGCAAACCACCGAAGTTAGACTCACAGGTCTATAATTTCCCGCACTCCCTTTAGACCCTTTCTTGAAGAGCGGTGTAATGTTAGCCAGCTTCCAGTCCTCTGGCACTGTCCCCGAATTATAAGAAGCATTGAAAATGTTTGCGATTACATGTGCTAATTCCTCTGCACATTCAACTAAAATTTTTGATAAATATTATCTGGTCCCGGAGCCTTTGTCTCTTTAATTTTTTTCAAATGAAGTAAAACGTCATCCCTGGAAAATACAAAGTCCCCAAGCTGTACTATAACTTGTGTCTTGTTGGTGTCAGCTGTTGAGATACAGTTATGGTTAAAAACACTCGAAAAAAAGTTATTAAGAACATTAGCAATATCACTATCGTCCTGAATTAAAATTCCGTG
>NC_072738.1:18331608-18383507 GCF_026930045.1 Uloborus diversus
ATCTGGGATACGGAATGCTTGACTGTGTGTCGAATGCAGTCGGGATGATATTCCTCTCCTTTGCAGCGCGGGTGATGCAATTTTTTTACCACCACTGTAAGAGTAAAAGAAAGAGAAGTTGTTGACCTGCTGACATTGAAACTAGTTCAGATTTAGTTATTTAAACAGCATCATGACTCTACTGCGACTCTACTACATGAGTACTATTTTATGTACTCACGTAGTCTAGTAATGAGTTCGGTGCGAAACTGTAAGAACATGTTAATGTATCATTGATATAGGATGATGAGTGAGTGAGAATGTTTCAAGTTTTCTTACTGATAGAGATAAGCCTTAAAACCAAGTAATGATCATCCTTTCCACCTCGAGGCAACAAAAATTTACTTTTAGTTTGTGGTAACAGTGCATTAAAAAAGATTTTGTTTATTAAGATGAAGGTGACATTATAAGAATTCGTCAATTTTTTATTAGTAGAAGTTGAATAAGATAGATGTAAATATTGTAAATAGTCTAAAATAAATGTGTTTTTGAATTCAAGCTTTTTATTTGAAGAACGGCTTGAACTTTTGTATTACTGCAAAGACAATTTGGCTCACAAAGTTGAAAAATGTATTAACATTTACTCTCTTTCTTCGTTTAAGACAATTAGAAAAAAATAGCAAACACGTGACTTGGGGGGAGGGGGGTCACAACTTTTTTATCGATGTTTACCCCTTTTTATCAAAGTTGCAAGTCTTGAGATGTACTTAATAAGTGACAAGGAAGCCCTAAATTAACGCGAGCTTCGTGGTTAAAGCAATGGGTTCCTAAGAATACTTTTATTAAAGCACAAAACTGTGAGTTTCGTGGTTTTAGTAGTGGGTTACTAAGATTCGCTTTATTAAAGCACGAAGCTGTGAGCATCTGGAATTTAGAAGTGGGTACCTAAGAATCATTTAATTAAAACAGAAAGCTGTAGGTTTCGGGATTTAAGTATTGGGATCCTATAAGATTTTTTTTTAAAGCAGAAAGCTGTGAGCTTCAATATGTAAATATTGGGTTAAATGGAATTCTTTTATAACATGCGAAAATTAATGAATGTCCGGGTGCAGAAAATTAGTTTCACGAGGCTTACGTAAATTTTATGATACATTTTATGCATTACAAAGCGAGTTCCATGTAAAACCATAACTCTTGTGTTCAATATTTTTATCCCTTTCTGCCGTAGATTTTCCCATTAGGTATTTAAAGAGATAATATATATAGCTCAAGCGGTCCCAAACACCAATTTCCTCAGCTATGTTACTCAACATATTCATCACAATTAAGTTTTTTAACTTCATCATCGACTTTCTTATCAACATCACGCATAAAGCAAAGTCAAAAATAACTCGCAGTTCTGTGCAAAGATGTTATTGTGAAACTCAGATTGAAGCAAATACATCTTGCCTTATGGAAGAGATTTTAACTTCTTCACAAGACTTGAGGTGGATTTGCACCAATTGCAACAGCTACAAAAATTAATCGGGAACTTTCAGTGAATTTTATTGGGTTTATACCTAATAATTCTTAATCTAAGTATCTCAGCAAGCCCTCTGTTACGAAACGCTTACCCATAGTCAATTATTTTCTCGTCATTACAAGTAACTTCATCCCATGCGATAATGATTTGTAGATTACACCAAAGACTGAACAAATAAATCCTCACTATTATTTTGATGTCCATAGCAAATGTATTAACAGCTGTATTTTGGTAGTTTTTTAAATCGGTATGTATTTATCATTACTAACGGATAGTAAAAAATGATATTACCTTGGGGTGAACCCACGATTTTAAATTTCAAACATTAAATGCTACATGCTTGCATTTTTATTTTGCACTCTTACTACAGCATCATCAGGACTTTCACCATGCAAGGCCATACTCATTTGGATATTCCAACAACGACCAACTCGGTGGTGAACAGCACAGACACGAGACTGGTGACGGAAGAAATGTCAAGGGCAGTTACGGATTCAAGGATTCAAAGGGCCTTTACAGGGAGGTCAACTACGTTGCCGACCAAGGGGGCTTCAGGGCTGAAATCAAAACCAACGAGCCAGGCACTGCTCCCCACGATTCAGCACATGTCAAGATGATGTCTTCTGCTCATCCCTACTTTGGATCTGGTCATGGATTCCAAGACGATGGAGCCAGGTTGTATGGCAACCAACTTGCCGGTCAAAGGGTTTCCAGCTTGATTGGTCACGGTCACAAAGTTTACTGGGACGGACAAAGCTATGGAATCCCTGGTCACCAAGGCTCTGGTTACGGATCTAAGCATTACTGAATTCTTTGCAGTGGTAAGTATTTTTCCCACATGTTTAGAACTTGACTGTTATAATACTATACAGTCGATCTCGCTTATAACAACCACAAAGGGGTGGCGATATTTGTTCGTTCTAACCGAGTGCTCCTAAAAAACGAGTTCGTGATAATAATTTATCATAGTTGCTTGTTTTCTTTTTCTTTTTAATTTCTGTACAGTACCAGGTTAATTAGCATTGAACTGTCAGACTGTCTCTTTCTTGTGTCTTTGTTTTTGAGGACACATTTTGATACACAAATTATATAATTTTTAAATGCTTCTTTACTGCACGAATTAATAAAAAAAGGTGCTCTCATCACTTGTTCTCAGACTTTATGATTTATCAAACTTTCGCCCGACTTCAGAAAGCTAAAGAAAATTTTCAAAAAAAGGATAAGCTGAACTGGAAGTCAATAGAAATTTTATGAATCGCAAAAATATTGCTCGCTTTAAAAGGAAGTTGCTCGTTAAAAGCTAATTTTGCTCCCAGACTTACCATTGTACCAACCTAGTATTTCTCGTTTCCTCGCTAAATCCGAGTTCTCGTTTAAATCAGGGATCGTTATAAGCGAGTTCGATTGTATTTCTCATAGTACGAATTGAAACCAATACAATTTCATGCGAGTCAACTGCGCATAAAACAATGTTTAACCTTTCGAATGCATTGCTTCGAAAGTCTTAATTATTTACTCATCAGAGATGTTTTAATAAGAGCCCCTTGAAGAGGACAGGCTGACTTATCCGACATTTTGGTTCCAAGACAGAATTGGATCTAACCTCGTTTCTAGTATTTATAAATACGTAATAATATTCGTTGGTTGTTATGTCGAGAAATAATTGATGATAAGTTGAGTAAAATGTCACTTAAGGCGAATCTAGAACGATAACTTAGTTCACAAATTCAATAAAAATGTATCGGGAAATGTTTACTGTAATAAACTTTATTTTTACACCTTATTTGTTTTTAATTTGTATTAATTAAATCGTCTTCATCTACAGAATAAAATAATCAAACATCAATCAGGCAACACATCTAAAATTTGGGCACCAGTTTTCTGCAATGAGGCTTTTGTACAAATACTATTTTTTTCGCTCGACAAGTTTGGAACCAAAATGCCGGATAAGTCAGCTCCCCTTATACAGAAGCCTTAGTTTTAAAGTTCTATAGGCGTCATAGAATTATACTTTACAGACTTGAACCAACGGTAATAGATTTTCAACAGAGTTTAACAATAACACAAAATAAAATGAAGTTGCTTTAAGATAACAAAGCAAAATTTCCTCGAACGATTTGTTAAACGCTTATTAAACTTTGCTTATTGAAGACTTAACTTTGTTGGAGAATCTAGCAGCGAAAAAATGAGATAAGTATCAATGTAAAACAATACAAAGCAAAAGAATATTATGTTAAGTTGTAAACAATGTGAAGAAATATTTTTTAACGAAATTAATCTTCACCCTTTTTAATTGATTCAATTTGATGAATGAACATATTCATGTGCACAGTTAATTGTTTTGTGCAATATGTGCATTCGACTGACCTCAAAGAAGATTTTTTTTTTTTAAGTGCACTTGAATTTATTTCGAAAAGGAGAAGATAATTTTATTGTTATGTCTAACTAATTTTCAAAAAGGATTGTGACGTGATAAAGGGTAGAAAATATTCGCGTTAATTGTTATTACGAGCAGATCCTTTATAGTCTATGCAAATGAAATTTATAAACAGTAGGCTTATGGAAATGATGCTTTTTGAAGTTAAATCCAATTAAGTTTTCGTTTCGTTAATCATTGTTGTTAAGTTTTCATTTGCAAGCGAGACAGATGGAATTTATAAAAAACCATTTTGAAAGAAAGAGGGTTTTTAAGAAGTGCTGAGTTCAGTTAATCTTCTTTCTGTTCACCAATTTTCCGAAATTGCTTTTTTTTTTTTTAATAAACAGGAGGAATATAGATTTTCTAAGAAGGATAATTATAAAAGATAAATTTTTAGTCAGTCTGTTTTTCTCTATGCATTTAATTACAAATAGATCCTTCACAAGCAAAAGAAATTATCACTTTTATCAATTTACTATTTACCTAACCCAGATCATCCAACTACTTTCTGTATCCTGTACAAAATTAGGTACTTTCTTAAGATATCTTTACGGGAACAGGACTTGAAAAACTACAGCTGCTGCAGTTATTTATGTAAATAAATAAATAAAAGAAATAATGATATAAAGTATATTAAACTAAACTAAAGTTTTCATTTTAATGTAGGATCATCAAGTATGCAACTTCGCTGAAATTAAAATAGTACGAAAATTTCATTTTCGTTTGAAAGCATGTTTATTAATTACGTAAAATTAAAAAGATAATAATAAAAACAAAATGAAAAATGTTATATTGCACTAATGCATTAAGATAAATAAAATTTCCAGAGTTTCTTGATGCAATTCAGCTTTTTGATTTCAATGTCTTACATAAAAATAGTAAAATATTATTTAAAAAAATTGAATCAGGTGCAAGTAAAAGTAAGCAATTTATTTCTAGGAAAACTAGGGAGAACGCCAATTGCTCTCATAGTTTAGCATGGTTCTGATATGTTTAGGCATAACCTTGAAAATGTTTACTGCTGTTTGGGAAAGGAGAGATGGATGCTTTCGGCTGAGTTGAGTTGGGTTACTTTTGTCATCGAAAGTACTCCATCCTAAATCCTTTCCAATAAACCGTCCTTTTTCATTGAACACCCTAAAAAGAAACAAATGTTGTCAAGGTTCAGCCTTAACTTATCATAGATACAATATGGAGAGAGTTTCTGTCGTTATTCAGAACTGCCTCCATCAGACCTTATGAGGTTGCTTTAAGGGGCTGGCCATAAATGATGCCACACTTTTTTTTTTCAACTTTCTGACTCCCTTCCCCCCTTGTCACACTTCACATTACCTCTACCCCTTTTTCACATGTAACGTTATTTTTTTCAAAACATATTCTTATGAAAAATTGGTCAATGTCACACTTTTTGCCATCCCACCCCTCCCCTTTGTCACAAACTGTCTCAATTTCATGAAACCACCTCCCCCTAAAAGCGGGACATTATTTGTGGGCAGCTCCTAAATAAAACTTTTACTGGATTTTTAAGACTTGAATTATTTTTCTTATTTTACAGGACTACTGATACATTTTGCCTCATATATTTTATAACTTTCACTGACTATTAGGAGCTGGATCTTTTGGGAGATTTAAATTTCATTTACTAGTATTTTGCAACTATCTTTGTCAATGTGAACTTTCCTCTCTTTGATCTCAACTATACTTTCTATGAAAGGTGACTTTTGCAGGTGTGTGACTACAATGAGAATATTTAGCTGTAAATTCCTGTAAATAAATTTGCATTTTGTCATAATTTGTGTGGTTTTATGATTTATATCAAACAAGCATTTGGATGTGCTAGAAAAGTGACAATATACAGATGGAAAAACGAAAATTAAATAAATAAATCGTAAAGGAAATGTGAGGTGAAGTGAGATAATTAAGGTAACTTGCTTTTTTTTTTAGTTTTTATTTTTCAAAGATTGCAGTACACTCAGAGCGAACAATGTGTCTTCTAAAAAAATAAAATAAAATGTTTTTTTCTTGCATTTTTTGCAGTAAATTTGTACCTTTAAATAATAAAATAAAAGGTTAAAAAACTGAATCCCGTCTACGACGAAAAAAAAAAAAAACACTAAAAGGTAAGAAACAAGGTGTTGTTTGATATCATCGTCCTATTGAGTAAAACCAGTAATTTGATGGGTTAGATATTATTTAGTTTATTGAAATCTCACGTCACTTCTACATTAACAACATTGTAATTCAATTCAAATACCGTAGTCGTACGTTGATAAAACAAACTGTAGTTGAGAACGCACGACAACGGCATTTGAATTGAAAGTTACATTTTCTAGAGAATGACCCATAATGCACATCTCAGCCCAGGATTTCTTTTTTTTTGGGGGGGGGGGAGGACTTTATCATACATTTTAACTTAGTGGTGCAGCGAAGAGAAGGGGAGTGAAAACACCCTCAGAGGCATTGGTTTTAACATAAATGCGAAATCTAATACAGTAGTTTATGCATATGAAAGGGCTGTTTTGATCAGAACCCCCTTCAGAATGTAATTTTGATCAAAAACTCCCCTTCAGAAGGTATTTTAAATTTAAAAAAAATTTTCCAGAAGGTATTTCCTGTTGCGCTAGTGATTTTAACATACGAAAAAATTCCGAGACTAACAAGGTAACCCTGCCTGATTTGACACGGATACTTCACACTCTTACTATTCTGGCCCCTTTAAGGAGGGATTTACATGAGTGCTTAGCAACATAAACGTCAAAACAACAAATCACGTACTTTGCAAATGATTAAAAAAGCAGTAGATAAAAAAAAGAACTGGTATTTAAAAATCAAATCTAGACTTATACTAGATGACCCAGCCGCGCGTTGCTGCGGCTGAAAATGGAAATAATGTTTTACTCATTATTTTTATACACTCAAATTAATATTTTAAACAAAGCTGGAAAAAGTTCAGTCGATTTTAAATCACAGGGAATTGAGAATGGTCGAGTTTGGCCGAAGTAGAAATTTATTAAATTTAGTAGGTACTAACTAAATTTTCTATAGTAAAAGCATTACTTAGCATACTTACATTTAGTAAATTTAGTAAGTTCTTACTTTATCCAAACATGCAAAATAAAATGAAAGTAGTAGGTAAGTACCTGAGTGTTGGAATTAAGCATGAACCGACGTACAAATTTTTGTATGTACAGTCATAGAAAAAAAAAACGAAACACTTTTAATTATTCGGCCATTTTTCATGCTAGAAAGGAAAGAAAGATGTTACCCGACTTAGTTTAAAGTCTTCTTTAAAACTACGTAGGTAAAATTTTGATAAGGGACCATATACAAAGCAAAATGAGCACCAACTCTTGATTTTCAAATGGGAACCCCTAATTTTTGCTACATAATTATGTTTAGACCGCAAAATACAGCCAGGATACGAAATTTCACTGCGTTCCGTGCAGTAGAACAGGAGTTATTAACGAAAAACGTTTTAGGGACCATCACCACATTGAAAACGCTTCTTTCAAGGTCACGGTTTATCAAGTAACGGAAGGTGAACAATGAAAAGATCGAGATTATCCAGCTCAACTCATGCTTTTTTGAAGTTCTCTTTTCTTCCGTAATCCGATACTTTTTAGCCGATTATGTTGCGGCAAAAAGCGATTTACGGTCGTTTTTTTTTTGAAAAAAAAAGTAAAAATATTTACTGATTTTTGTCTATCTGCATTAACCTAAGAAAGACGGATGAGGTTTGGCTGGTCCATCGTATAGATTGTTCTTTAGTAAACCGAATAATGACAAATTAAAAGTAATGGAACTTTTTGACTTTTCCTAATATAAACCTATTGGATTGCTCATATAATCATTCAAGCCTCATAGAAATGTAAATATTCAACCTTATACCTAGAAACATGATGTGAATATGTTTGATAAATGTTGCACCTATGCAACATAGGTGCAACAGGTTATTTTGGAACACATGTTGTTACAGGTGTTACAGGTTTATTTTGGAATGAATAAAAAGTCTTTGATTGTAAAATGGAATTGCGCGTTTTTAATTTCGCAGAACATCGGCAGAAGTTTGAGCCATCGCACACAAAAATATAAAAAAAAACCGCACAACGTGGGAAGACGCAGCATTAAATAGATTGGAGACTCGAGCGAAGCAAGGCCCATTTATTCCGTGAAAACTTGCTCTAAATACATAAAATGAACGAAGTATCAATCTAAAAAATAAAGCAGAAACAGGAGAATATAAATACCCGTTAATGAGCAAACCCTTTATACTCGAACTTTATTTGGGAAAAATTTGGTTATTTGAATTAACCCAGTGGACAAACACAGTAATTATTCTAGAGGCTTTTTTGTAATCAAAAAAAGAGAATTTGTTTCAAATCCTAATTTATGCGAAAGATCATAATGCGTAGTATTATTAAAAAGACATAACACAATCGGCGGTTTTAGTTAAACATGTAACATCTCTTAAAACCAATTTAGGAAAGTGATTTCCCAATGCTGTTTCTAGCAACGAGATTCGAGATGGTTCAACCCGTAATAAAAAAAAAATCATTTTAATTTTAACCAAGGTGAACGGAAATCTGACTTCTTGTCATTTCTCCGATTTTGTAACATTACAAACAAAACTTAGCTTTATTTGATATTGTTTCGCGCACTATATACTTGCACACTAGCATTGTCTACAGCATCAGGCTGGCATACCCGACAGGCGGGTTGAACTATCCAGAAGCTACGATTTCGTCCTCGCTGCATATTTCGCAGACTGGAATCGGAACTAAGCGTGTGGGATGCGGAAGTCATCTTATTGAAGCTGAGAATGCGAATAAACTGGTAGGCAAAGTAAATTTATCTGCTGTATGTTTACGGCATCTCACTGGTGAGATAAATTTTCTTCATCCACCAGTTTTTAGGCACTCTCGGCTTCAATGACATGACACTTGCTACATTGTTCGGTTAAATCTAGTTCAGGGCTGTTGTGTTCAATATTAGGACTCACAGCAGCCATGGAATGGGAAAACCAATTCACAGTGAAGACGCGGGCCGCATTCAGCATGCGACGTTGGTCCATGTGGCCCGTTGTGTGTTCAAAGAATAAGAACAGGAAGTAGAAATAGTTCCAGTGTCACAAAGTTGGAGCCGAATATCCAGATATTGGAATCTGAAAAAGATACATTTAATAAAATAGGCACCCATTAGTTGATAACAATATTTTTTTTCACTCTCTTTCTTTGACGATATTTTTCCATGTTGTTCAAAAGAGAAGAAAATATTTTGAAATTTTATCATTGTCTTGCGAGAATTATTTTAATGTGAAATGCACGCCAATGACCGAGAAAGTAAATAGAAAAATAGTATTTAAATTATAATTAAGAATAGACAAAAACTCAACTTAATCTAACACGCAAATTAATGTTTTGTTAAATCTTTGACGAAGTCAAAAAAAAAAAAAGAAAAAAGAAGAAGTTCACAATTAGCCACAACTACTACTTTTGTGCTGAATACAGCTCAGAGCACGCGGCCCACTAATGCGATTGAGATTTCCTCTCCTAGATCCTAACACATTGAAAATTATTCAAACTCTATACAAAAAAAATTAATTCCTAAAAACCAGTAAACTTATCTAAGAGCAATTATTACTTTTTGACCCATTTGGATACTGTTAAAGGAGAAACTTCACACAGTCGGCTATTTTTCGAGTACTTTTTCCCGAATTAGACAAGGCAATAATTTTTCCTTTTAGCAAATTATCACCGGGAAGAGCCACTAATTCTACACTCTATTGCAACATGACTGGCAAGACACTGGGGTTTTGTTGTACGTTTCTGTGAAAAAGTTGTGCATGTTAATTTTTTTGAGCAATCACGATTGCTTATTGCTTTCATTTGACTGTTTTAATGTGATATCATTTATTTTCCCACCAGCACCCTCCGCAGCACCATCGTCGGCCGGCCGCCTCACGATGCTGCTCCTCTGGCGAAAACCGTCTCCAGGTCGCGTCAATATCCTACACACACACATACACGCTTTCCTACACACACACACATACACGCACTCCTACACACACACATACACACACTCATGCCTGCACAGACACAAACACTCATGCCTACATACACACACACACGAACGCCTACACACACGCGCGTACTCACACATACGAACGCCTACACGCACACGCGCGTACACACACACACGAACGCCTACACGCACGCACATGCATACATACACACACACACGCACCCACACGCATGCGCTTACACAAACACACACACACGAAAGCCTACAATTACGCGCGTACACACACATACGAACGCCTACACGCACACGCGTGTACACACACATACACGAACATCTACACGCACCCGCGCGTACACACACATACTCGAACGCCTACACGCACACGCGCGTACACACACAGCACTGCATACACAACACGCACACACATGCGCTTACACAAACACACGCGCATACATACACATACACGGCTCGTGATTGCGAAAAACATTATTTGAATTCAAGATGCCAAAAATTCAAATTAATATATATATATATATATATATATATATATATATATATATATATATATATATATATATATATTATTTGAGTTATTGTTTTACAAAAGGCAATGGCTAAACGCAGAAAAAAAAAAAAAAATAAAAATAAATAAATAAAAAAAAAAAAAAAAACAGAAGTATTTAAAGTATAGCTTTTGATTTAAAAAGTTCTATAAAATATTCTTTTATTAGACAATGAAGTAGTGTTTCGCATTATTTACACATTGACGTCTGAACGATATCTACAAAAAACTGACGGTTGCAATATTGTGTTGTTCTTCTGCAGAGACAGCGAATAAATTTATGCATTTAAAAAATTCATAGGCGTAACTCTAATGTAGAAAAACCACGTTATAATTGGTTAGCTTAGTTTGTTGAACAATTTTTTTCTTTTTTTACGAAGAAACCAACTTTCATAATTTCTGTTTTAAAAAAGTACACGGTCCCCTAAAGTAGGAAAAAAGGAAGTTTTAAGCATAGCGCAAAAACTACTGAATATTTTGAGCTCAAATTTTGGATTCCCTCATAAAAGCTCTTCTAGATTGTTTTTCTGTTAAAATTTAATATGGTTTCAGATCATATTTTTTTCAAAAAATATTAAAATAATTCATAAAAAAACTAAAATTACATTTTGGGCGTTATAAATGATGCTTTTATTATTGGGTCGATTCATATTTTGATACAAAAAAACAATCTTTGCCGTGCCTAATCTAGTTTTTGTGTTATGAGTAAAAATATCAAAATACGTTTTAACATTACGAGAGGAATTTTTCAAAACTCGATTCTGAAGTAACGGCTGGATCGAATTAAACAAAACTTTGTATACAAAGTTAAAAAAAGATGCTGATTACAAATATGTGATAAAAAAAGGGGGTTCTCATTGAAAATTTTGAAGTTGATGCTCGTTTTAATATGAAGACGACCCATTAACAACAATTTTTTACCATAATTATGTAGAACTTTTTATTCCTGAAACAATGACACCTTACACGTGTCTCTAGTATCAATAGTCTTTGAAAACGATCGACTGTTTCGTTTTTTTTTTCTATGACTGTACATTATATTCATCTAAACTCTAACTATAGTTTTTAATCAATGGCTTCTCACAAAATATACCAAATAAATTCATAAACTATAAAAATGGAATTTTATAAATAAAGTAGATAACATTGATCTCGAACTATTGTTTTGATTGCTTTAAATTATTAATATTGAAAATTATCTTTGTACTGATTTGTTCACAATATTTTTGTTAATCTATCTTTTGCTAACACGAATAGATTCGACGGTTTTTAATTTAAACTTTCCCGTCAAAATTGTTGCTTCAAGAATATTTCCGGTGATCCTTTTGATAACTATACGTGTATATTTGCAAAATGAAATGGGTTTAAATTATGGAGAAGATTAATTGGTGAACCAATTTTCAACTGGAGATTGTGTGGTGTCATTCCTGGTATATCCAGAGAATTTAAAATTCAGTTGGAAACTTTACGGATTCATTCTCATCAACAATTGTTGTCGATTGATTCAAATGACTTCAAATTACCGGGCAACAAATGTTGCATCTAAAAGTTAATTGCGTCTGCATCAACGTTTCTTGCTGCCAAAATAGCGTGATTAAAGAGGTTAATTATGATTAAAAAATAAAATTTATCCGGAAATACACTCTCAATTAGTTCACTTTTCGGCTCAACGGCAGTGCAAAAATTGTCTGGCTATTTGATGTACTGTGTATTTTGATACAGTTCAATTTCACAGTTTCCAATGCCCAGCAATTGCTTAGAAAATACTTGTACGAATAGATCATTTTGCATTTGTACTCCCATGTTCATGCTCAATCCTATTATTTCGACATAACGCAAAAAAAAAAAAAAAAAAAAGAAAAGAAAAAAAAAACTATTGTTTTTAACACGCGTTGATTTCATCGGAATCGGAACAACCGATAATGTCTTCCGGAAGTCCCCCAGACAGCATTCAGACAATACCACCTAAAAGTTTATCGTTACCTTTCAAATCTTGCATACTCCTATGATGTGCTTCGAACGAATGCTTTTGCTCATGAGCCATAGTACACTAATCCCACATTATAATTCCACTCTTTTGCAACACTACAACCATTCTGCGTTTTTTCTTTAATGTTACACATTGCGTTTGGTTTGTTATGAATATCTACGTTTTTCGCTGAAATTCAGTACTCTTTTGGAAATTATCCTGGAATCTTTTTGAAGAATTCAGTAGTCTTCTTGGTTATGTGTCTAGTAACTTCAGAGACGCCTAACGTAAGTTTAATATAATAGCTTGGCACCTTCCTGCTTTTCCAAGAAAGCACTCAGAGCATTAATACAATCATTGATAAAACTGATACAGACTATTAAGCAAGTAGCTCCAATGTAACTCGTCTGCAATTCTTCAAAGCTTTGTGATCCAGACATTTTTTTTGCTCTCAATGGAAGCATAGTTTATCTGAACGGACCGTAATCAAGCTGAAACTGATACACGAATTAACTACTTTCAGTTAATCTTGATACTGGTAAAACAAAATATTTTTCACAAAGGTGAGAAATCTGCATTTCTGCAATTTGTAACAATTCAGGAAACGTTTTGAGCAAGAGAGTTGATTTTCTTAGGAAGTGAATAAAAACCTGTAAAATCTCGAAACGTTCTACAGAAATAATAAGTAACGTTTCGGGGTTTGTTTTATTATCAGTATTTAAAGTCTTTTTAACAAGATCTTAATAATTTTTTAATAATGAAATTAATTTTTATTTTGACCCAGTCGAAATTCGATGAACGGAGATACGATAAGTACAAGAATTTATTTTTTCTTTGAAACAGTTATAAAACAAATGAGGCTGTGAGAAGCCAAAGGATGTAAGTGCCAAAATCAAAAATTTGGAGATAACCATAACAAATGAAAGGTGAACATCTCATCTCTTTTGGGGTAAGAGATAGTACTAGTATCCCTGGTAGGTGCTGCCATACAGCATAATTAAGCAAAAAATTTCAATGAAATCCTACCTTGGATCACAACTTTGAACGCGTTTTGCTCAAAACTTGAAACTTGTCCACTTACATCCCTTTGCTTCTCACTGCCTCAAATGTAATATATTTTCCTTTTTAATGAATGTACTCACAATGTACTTACTCTTTGCAATATTTCTTAAGCAGTACATTATCTAATCAACATAATCTATTTAAACACTAATACGATTTGTAGAAGCTAAAGATTTTAAAAATTTATTTATAAAAATGAGTTCATAAATAATTGAAATTACTTCATAACAATATTTAAAATTCATCCAAATGGATGTACTTTGAAAAGCGGGGATAAATTCTAAAAAGCTAAGTACATTCATTGAAAACAGAACTTCCCGAATGTTTAACGCTTTATTCACTAAACGCTATTAATAAAGAAAGTGATTAGTGCCGCATTCATCCTCTTTAACGATGGATTCATTTTTGATACCGAGCAAGTCAGGACAAAACAGTTAACGGCTTCATTCATCCTCCTTAAAAGGAAACAGATTCTCATGAAACAATTTCCGAAAATGGCCATTTTAATCATTGTGGTTGGAAGTGGCGATGCTTGTGAAAGGACCTTTCTTTGCTATTGATAGCTTCCAATTCTCTTGCAGACAAAAGAGCTTTTGTGCCCGGAACTATTTACTTTAGTTAAAATATTCATATCTTGATTTAAATCTTTTATGGCGACGGAGAGTTACATTTAGTCAGAATGAACTTTTCTTTTGTTCTTTTGTCTTTTGTTACAAAATAAAAGTAACTCAAATAACTTGACTAGTAAAAAGTTTCATTTTAATGAGATGAAATAAAATAAAGGGCCCTGTGAGAAATATATTTTTCCATGTTGATTTGTAATTAACCGAAGAATTTGTCTCAATGGAACGCAACTTAGAAATGTTTGGTTAAAAAAATGACTACGATGAAAAGCCTTTTAAAACATAGTGAAATTTTTCATGTGTAACTAAGGTTTCTGTAATTTATGTAACTAAGGTTTCTGTGAAGCGAGTAGGTGTATGTTCAGCTAAAGCCCTCCATTGTAGCTAAAGTAGCGCCATCTTGGGGCTAAATGTCACTTTGTTCCTTATGACTGCTATAATGAAAGAGCGAGTTTTGTTTCTTGAGTGTAGTGCTTCTTGATTGTGGATTAACATAGAGTTAATAAGAAACCACAATCAAGAAGCAAAACACATTACTTCACCATAGCAAACATACACTGTAAAAAAAATTCCGTAACGTTACTGGGTATTTCCGTGTTACGTTTCGGGATATTAATGATTTTTATCCACTTCCTAGAAAAATCAAGTATCATTGTCAAAAAGTTTCCTGAATTGCTACAAGTTGCACGAATGCAGACTTTTAACTGTTGGGTCATTCCATACGAAATGAGCAAAA
Organism: Uloborus diversus; assembly: GCF_026930045.1. Lineage (NCBI taxonomy): Eukaryota > Metazoa > Arthropoda > Arachnida > Araneae > Uloboridae > Uloborus > Uloborus diversus. The sequence continues at coordinate 18,346,502 of NC_072738.1, forward strand.
TTCGCAAAAAAATGGTGGCCGCATGGTAACAGATTTTTATGAAATTTGGTATACAGGTTCTTTTTATGCCTATTTAAAAATATCTAAAATATTTTTGCTTAAAATTTTTATTTGAATAGTTACATGCGATTGAAAATTGGTCAAATTGAACAGCAATCTCATAAATGCTAAATGTTGCACATTTGAAGGCTTGTATCTTATTAACTATTTAATGAAAACATAAAAGTTATATGTTGTTGCAATCTATAGAGTAGGGTAATTAATCTGATATCAGTAAAATTCTCAAAGTTATAATAGTCAACTTTTAACCAAGTTTCAAAAACTGAAAATATTTCAATTTTCCCATATTTGAGCATTTTATTTTTAATCTCAATCTTTAAGGAATGCATTAGCTTGGATGAAATTAATACTCAATAATGTGCTAAGTATTATAAAAGAAATACCTTGCTTTTGAAGTTGTATTTTAACTTCTTTGTCTTCAAAATCAGTTTTAAATTTAGTGACATTTTGTAAAATGATGATTTTCCCCTTCACATACACACAAAAATTCAAATGAGGGAAAATTCAGACAACTTTAAAATTTTACAAGAATATAGAGCTGTGTTTCTACTATTTGCTTGAAGAAACTCGAAATTGGTTTTTGATTTCCAAACGTAAAATAAAATTCAGAAAAATAGCATTTTCTTTCTGTTTAATGGGTCAATCCATACAGGTTCGACGGTTGGGTGCGCTCGACCATTTTTAATTTTTTTGAAATTCATATCCCTAAAAGCTGCATGTGAAAGATGTTTAAAACCACTTTTATTTTTTTCTCTCAACTGGACCTTTGATTTTTTAGAGGTCATCAAAAGTGATTTTCGTAGTCAAAAATGGGACTTTTAGACCTTTGCATTTTGGCCAAAATCTATTTGAATTACAGTTATGACAGTTAATTTAACGCTTTGCTGTTGAAGTGCATAAGTTGATAGTCTTGCATGCTGAGTTACGTAGCTGTAAGTTAATAATGAAAATAATGGCAACAGGTTAAAAGTAAGGCCAAATGTAAAAATTTTACTCATTTCAAAGGGGGATAACTCACGTAGGGGACTGAAATACAAAATGAAATACGGCAAAATCTAATCACTGGAACCATGCTAAAAAGAATATGTAACTGTTGCTGTGTGTTTGTGTACCCTTTATAAATCCTCCCCCCTCCCCTCCACTTTGATCGGACGTGCTTTTTCGAGCTCCCGTGCGGTAGTTCCCCGATACCGTCATTTTGCTCCGATCGACATCATATATGTGATATTTTCTAAAAGATCTCATCGGAGACGAAGATTTTGATGGTGGATTTTTGAAATTCGGACCGGATTTGCGTAATTTTTTAACGTTTTTCTGATTGTGCGTTCCTTGCCATTTCCTTCACTTTTTCGCCCATAGACTTTACATTGCAACTTCAACACTTCATAACTTTGTCTACCTTTGATATTTTTTCACAATACCAATTTTAAAATATTGTCCTCTTCGCTAACTTTTTAATTCTCGAGTATCATCAATGGATTACAAGGATTTCTATTTTTAGTTTAATTACAAAGTTTGATCATATTTCACCCACGCTCTCGCAGGAGGGCAGTACAGTCGCCGCGTCACCGTTGTCATCACTGGTTGCCATGACCACCGGGGACCATATTCCTTCTACTTTGTGACTCGCCCCCTTTGAACTTTGTTATATAATACTTGGGTACATTTCGAGCGCATGCTCGCGGACCTGTGTAATATCTACTAGTGCTTTGCTCAATGGCTGGGAACATGTATTAGCATCTTCAATTCCTGTGCGATCGCCCCCCTGCTTTCGCCCATACCATCATCTCGCACCAGTGCCTCTACCACCTTCTAAGGATACTTCGCCGTCTTCGTCGTGCCAAGATTTGCCAGTACCTTTCGCCTACAATCTCGCATATTACTGATAATAATTTTGACTATCAACTTTCGACCTCCAACTGGAACCAGTGAATTCGCTCGTCCTCCATCTCGCACCAATTCTTTCCTGCTCAACTGGATGTTTCGCTATCATCATTCCTAGGACTTAACCGTACATTCCGCCTACAGACTCTTGTGTGATTGTATTTACTTATGGATACAGACTTTCTTTCGAACTCTGTGAAATCGCTCGTCCCGCATCTCGCCCCTGTGGCTCATCAGTGACTCTGGACACTTCGCCGTATTCATTGTCCCGGCACTTAAGCATACCTTTCGCCTGCATACTGTGAACATTATTCTCCTTCAGACATTTTATAAACTCTACAGTTTCGTGATGAGTTCCACCCAGGACTTATCAACTAAGAGAAATAAGCCAGCCCCGTCGGACTCTCCTGCACAATATTCCAAGCGTATTCTTCAACTTCAAAAGGGCACTCCGACACTTGCAAGTAATCTCACTTCTTTAGGAAAGATCTGTACAAGAAAATTAGCTTCTATGCATACCGATTCTTCAAGCATCACTTCAGATCAAGATCATATTCCTTCCCTTACTTTCACTAAATCGGATTCATTCTCTGAAAAGGAACTCTCTGCTCATAAACTACATTCCTTCACTGACACTCCCATGTCAGACTTTCTCAACTGTAAGTTGCCCGAAGAAGCATTCTTTCCATCTAATACGCACTCATCTTCTCAACTACTTAATTGCCTTAAACTTTATGTTAATGCCAAGGCACCGAACAGTAATATTTTCTTATTCAACACTGAATTTAGAAAAATCTCTTCAGCAATCATCGAAGAACTGATTGACAGACAAAGGATTTTATCTGAGCCCAACACGGAAACATCGGATGATCAATTTCACCCTCATTCTCCTAATCAGGATTATTCACCTAACTCTTATGCGGCAGTGTCGAATTCCTTCAACTCTGAGGAGTCTTCATCCGTTTTTCAATTGGTAGAAGAAGTTAATTGTGAAAATGATTTCAGAGGAAGCAATGCCGTAAGTGTTAAGAATCTTAAAAAGACGCACACTCTTCTGTTATACCCAATAGAACCAAACATCAGCTCCAATAAACTTAAATCGTTTCTTCATCAACGCCTTGATCCAAGAAGACACAATATCTGTATATCCTTATCTAGGCCTATCAGGCACGGTGGTCTGGCCATCGATTTCTATTCATTATCAGACAAGTTAAACTTCGAAAAATTACTCCTTGAAGTGCCGGAGATTAACCGCAATATCAGGATCAAGTCCCCTAAAGGCACCTCTCCTCGCGTCATAATCAACGGCGTACCTGACTCCCTTACAGAAGAAGACCTTTCAAATCTTATTTTTCAAGACTTCACTGGAGACTCTTCCTATAAAATTATTGCAAAACAAAAATGTACCTATAACAGAAAAAATTACATTCTTGCATGTGAAGCGGGGATCTTCAATCATCTAAAGAAGTCCGAGTTCTTACAGAACGGATTCGAATCTTACAAAATCCGAGAAACCTATGGCATCAAAAGATGTACATTTTGTCAGCGTTTTGGCCATTCATATCAACAATGTAAGGACACCATGCCTACATGTGCTCATTGTGGGTCTCAACACATCTCAATCGACTGTACCTCAAATCATCTTTCATGCGTTAACTGCTACAATGCTAATAATACGGTCTACGACCACCCTGATTTCGAAAAAAAGTATCCAATCTATGCTTCCATTGTTGAGAAATTTATCAGGCATATCAAGTATGAGTAATCCAATTCATTCCTCCCGCTTATCCTGCATCCAAATCAATCTTGCTCATTCCCGGCCTGCCCTGCTACAGCTTCATGAGTTCTACACTCTTTCTCCCTTCGATCTCGTTCTTTGCCAAGAACCATATATCACTAAAGGTGTAATTCCCTTCATGATTCAGTGGATTCCATTCTCCTCCCTCAACAACAAAGCAGTTATTTTTATTACCAACAAGAACATCCATCCGACAGTTATTGCTGCTAAACAAAATTTCATTGCTCTTTCCATTTCCACGGAAAAAGGAGACATTATTTTTGTTTCTATGTACATCTCTCCATCTGAGGACCCCAACCCTGCTCTTTTCGACTTGGAGAACCTTCTCCGCACTTACCGTCACCACAAGATTCTCATAGGTGGCGATTTCAATGGTAAAAACACTGTATGGGGAAGTAATTTGACGGACTCTCGTGGCCGCTTACTTTATGAGCTTTTTACCAAGTACTCTCTTATTGTCCTTAATACGGACAACAAAATTCCTACTTTCCTCTCTTACGACGAGACAAGAAAAGGTTTTCCCGATCTTACTTGCTGCTCCCCTAATCTACTCCAAGACATTTCCAACTGGGATATTTTACCTGATGACTCTCAAAGTAATCACAGATACATTCGTACAAGATTCGACTTTAATCTCCTCACCAGCCCTTACAACCGATTCAAAACTTCCCACGGCCATTATCAAAAGTTTGGTAACCTCATTCGTCAGTGGCTATTAGCACACCCTTTCCACGTTGTTCACGATAAAGCTTCCTTTAACAGATACATCTCTGAATTTATTCCCTTTATCCAATCTTCAATGAGTAAATGCTTTAAGAATATCACCATTAAAAACAACAACCTGAAACTTCACTGGTGGAACAGTGAGTTGAAGACTCAAAAATCAAAAATTAAAGCCCTTCGAAGATTGTACAACAGGGCACAGGATCTCGAAAAGAAGGACATCTTAATCAAAATCAAGAAAGAGAACGCAAACTACAGGAAGAATATTGTCAATGCAAAACATGATGCATAGAAGAATTTCTGCGCTACCTGCACAGCTCCTTACGGTATGCCATTCAGAATTGCCTTTAAAGGCCTTCGTACAAGATTTAACCGTCTCACAACGCAAAACTTCCTGTCATGTTTTGACAGTATCGACAATATCGTCAAGAGCAATTTCTGCGTCAATACGGGTGCCATAAACATTTTTGACTTCCCTTCATCATCTAGTGAGCAAGATTACTGTTCTCAAGTGCCATACATTCATCCTATTCAAATTTCTAATATTATCCACTCTTTTTCTACTAAAAAAGCAGCAGGACCTGACGGTATAGACTTCAAAATCATTCGTTTCCTCTACAATAAATTCCCGAACCTCATCCAGTTTGTCTTTAATTCATGTATAAAATTCAAGTTATTCCCTCCTATTTTCAACGATTCTATGATTGTCTTTATCCCTAAAGATGCCAAGGACCTTTCTGATGCAACAAACTACAGGCCAATTTCTCTTATCAATTGTTTTGAGAAAATCTTGGAAAAGATTATCGTGCAGGATATTTACAGTAATAAATTAAACAATCCCATCTTCTCCACAAAACAATTTGGATTCGTGAAGGGGAAATCCACTATAGACGCACTTCAAAGCATTAAGGATAAAATTACTGAACTCAGAGCCGGGCGGCAATTACGTCGCTTTCATAACTTTTGACATCACCGGTGCATTCAACTCCATAGAATACCACACTCTTTTTGAAAAATTTCTAAAGTATGACATAGATCCTACGTTTACTTCTCTCATTTTTCAATCCATTACAAATAGACATTTTAAAATATGGACACCAGAACACTCTGCTTCCTACACGCTTCTGAAAGGATGCCCACAAGGATCTTGTTTGAGCCCTCTTCTCTGGAATATTCTTACCAATATCCTTCTCAACTACCAATTTCCTCAAAATGTTTATGTCCAAGCATACGCGGACGACATAGCTTTCCTTGTCTCCGGGACCACCAGAAAGTGCCTTGAAGACACTGCGAAGATTTCCTTCGAACTGTTTAATTCCTGGATCTCCAAATTAAATCTTTCTATTGCACACTCAAAGACCTCCGCCCTGCTATTCGGCAAACAAACCAACTCTTATCATATTCAGTATAACCATTCCATAAAACTTAAAAGGGCACCTACAATCAAGCTTGGCGAACACTCTATTCGTTTCAACGACTCTCTTAAATATCTGGGCGTTATTTTTGATCAAAATCTTAATTTTATCCAGCACCTCTATCACCTACGGACAAAATCCCATTCCGCACTCCAAAAATTTTGTCGAGTTTCAAGTCTTAAAGGTATCTCTCTTCTACTATTTTAAAATTTATTTACAACAACGTCATCTCTAAGATAATTGATTATGCAAGTGGAATCTGGTTTGACAATGTTTCTAGATCATCTTACAGGCTTCTATCTTCAATGCAAAGGCCCTTTCTTCTCAATATTGCTAAATGTTTCAGATCAGTATCAACTGATGCCCTCAATGTTCTCACCGGTATTCCTCTTCTCCACATCCATTTGAAATACACCGCTATCACTTTCAAAACTAAAAGACTCCGCATCAACTCAGTTTTGAACGACCATACCCTTCAAGCAGATGATTACGAATTAACTTCAAGGAATCAACATAACTACAACAGCAATCTTCACCAATTTATTCTTCCGCTCACTATCACTGAATCAAATGATGATTCTACTATTAATATTTATACGGATGGTTCCAAGACAGATGCAGGTACAGCATGCTCTTTCATCGCTATGAAGGAAATGGACATTATATTTTCAAGTTCTAAGACCCTTCGTCCAAACAACTCTGTTTTTCAGGCCGAAATCCAAGCCATACATCTCGCCATTGATTGGATTCAAGATCATTTCTCTATGGATCACTTTGCTAACAATAAATTCCACATCAGGTCCGATAGCTTATCGGCCATCAAAGCCCTCCTCAACTATGAACCCAAGTCCATGGTCATTTTTCAACTCCAGTCTAAATTAATTAATCTCCGTCATATTGTCACTATCTCCTGGATAAAAGGCCACTCCAACAATAGCGGAAATGACTTTGCCGACCAACTCGCTAAAGATGCCTTTAACTCAGCCACTGACCTCATTACTCCCTTCCCAATGAGCCAACTCAAAAAAGACATCAATCAATTTCTCCTCAAAGACTTTTCTCCGCACGCACCCCACCTCTTAGCCGTAGGCCTTAGGTTCCACCGCCCGGGGGGTCCGCGTAGCGGGCCCCCCGCACGGCTGAGTGCGGCGGTCGATAGTCGTAACATACTACGGACGCCCGTGCTGGGCGCTAGCCCAGCTGGGAGTTTACCCCTTAATGTGTGGGCCTTGCTCACCTAATGGTCGCTGGACGTATGATTTTTTTCAACACTGTCTCTTTGTCTCAACTCCAAAGTTCTCCCTTAAACCAATTCACCACTAACCATGGGCTTACCCATTCTTACCTACACACAAGAAACCTCCTTGAATCTCCCTACTGCATTTGTGGGGAACTTGGAGACTTTGAGCACTTCTTCTTCCACTGCAGATTTACCTCAAATTTCCATGTTGTGATTTCAAGTAATTTAAGAGCGCAATGGAAGCGTTTCAGCTTCATCGATAAAGAGACCTACAGGAAAGCTCTTTCGCTTATTAACTTTCTTTTCCAAAATAAGCAACTTCTTTTTCCCGCCTTATCATAGAACTGGTACTGTTTGGCCATTGAATTCAGTTTATATGTAGTCACGAATTTTATTTGTAACCAGGATCACGTGTCACTATATGTTTATGTCATGTATTTATGTTTTTATTTTCTAATTAAATAAACACGTACGTCGTTCAGGGCAAACCAAACCGAGAAGATCTTGCAATCATTCGGGCCCTGAAGGATGGCGCCTACCCTTTATAAATTACAGCCCCTCAAAAATCGAAAATCGACAAAAATGACATTTTTAGACCCCTATAAACCAAAAGGGGATGGAATTCAAAATAAAATTTCCTGGCCAATTGAATATTCCATTCAAGTACTATACATGTTTATACATATTGTTTTTTGTATTTGGTTTGTAAAAAAGATACAGGTCTTTGAAATTAAGCAATTTTGCTAGTCAATTCACACACTAAAACAGAAATAAAAAGTGTGAAAACTTCATGGCACCTTCTTAAATTACCTATATAATACATTATACTGAAAAAACATATTGTAGTTTTCAAAATAATTATTTTAATTTGATAACTTAGAAATATTTGAACATGAATGAGTAGTTTATACTGTATGGAACCTGTATGCATTGACCCTTATGTGAAATTACGAGAATTCAAAGAACTAGATAAACGACTAAATGATGCAAAAGCAAGTAAAACTAACATTTATTTCAATTTAAAAAAAATGTACATTTCAGCATGTACTTCATAAACATGCTTTTGAGAAAATGAAACACGAAAGAAATGGTTAGTTTTGCTAAACTTACAAAATAAAAAGAAGCAACTAATGAAATTTTACCTTAGTTCAAGTTACTCTGGTAACAAAAATACGCTGATACCAATTATTAAAATTTAGTAGCATCTAAAAGACACTTCAATATGTTACGTAAAAAAAATTGAGTAAATTTAAAGCATTCCCTCATCTTCAAAAAAACATCTAAAATAGAGGAAAAAAATGAAATTTTTGGAAATTTCCGATTTTTCAAAGTACAATTTCGTTATTAAGAAATTCATACACAGTTACTAAATTAGAGCAGATAGTTAGTTATAGATAGTTTTTAAATCTGAATCATTTTTACTGTTATTTTTTCATTAAAAGAGCTAGAAGAGTGATTTAAAATCTGAAGTAAATTGGCAAAATTTCAATCTTTGTTAATATCTCAGATTCAAAAAAAGATCCGAATAAATTTTACTTTGCTCTTTCTCAATATAGATTTGTTTATAGAATGCGGAAATATTTATTTTTTAAGTGTACGTTTATAACTTATGGAGTTATTGAGTCACAAACTGGCAGCGATGAACTCTGAAAATTTAGGCTTAGTGTAAGCATCAACTTCTAGTTTCAATAACAAAGCAACAAACAGTTTTTAAACTTCCATACTTTGCATTCCCTCATAGATATGCATGGTTTACCTAAATAAAAATTTTCATTGAAATCTGTGACATGTCAGAGACAGCTGATTTGCTCATCTTGCATGGAATGACCCTGTTGTGAAAAATATTTTTAGCTCCCAGTTTACCGATTAGAGTATATTTATAAGGTGTATCGGCTTCATTTCAAGTACGGCCCGTCCATGCTAATTAAGCTCCCAGAGTGAGCGAATAAGTGTGGACTACGGCCCTATGCAAGAATTGCAGGCCAGTAAAATTCTCGTTGCTTACTTGCAATTCTGGCTTAGCTTTGGCCATGTTTTCAATAATGCCTTTTAACTTCCTTCATAAATCAGGAAGATGACAAGCTATTATGGTATGCCGGCATAAGTTTTCGCTAAAGTTCCAGAGACACGACTGGCTTTAAGGGGAAGATTCCTTAATTTTTCAGGAGGGCTTCCAGGATAATATCAGGAAGGTTACTGAATTTAAGCGGAAAACGTTCCTGGTTTTTGCAAGATATGTTACTGGCAGAAATTGGGCACATCAGCTGCCATTATTTTCCAGGAACGTAAAATCGTTTTCCCAGTGTAGGAAGAAAGCTTTGTTTAGCCCCAAGATGGTGGACGTGTCGCTACTTCCACCATCATGGGTCTAAACCTCTAAATGCCGCTTCCTTCCCATGTTTCCTATAATGAAGCAGCGTGCTTTACTTCTTGATTTTGGATTAACATGGAGTTAACTGCAACCAAGAAGCGAAACACGCTACCTCACCATAGAAGACATAGGAAGAAAGCATCGTTCAGCCTCAAGATGGCGGACGTGACGCTACTTTATTCTACAACTCACGGCTTTACGTTTAGCAACAGACATAATGCCAATGGTCTGATGATAGTGTCCTCATCATGTGTGTGTCATGCTTGGAGCAGGGTTTGTTATTATTTATCCTCTCTTTTAGTAAGCAGATTATTTAAATATTAGGGGAAAGTGGGGTAAAACCGGCACCCTAAAGTTTGCAGGCTTTCAGTAATCAGTTTTCAGCATAAAGGAACAAAATTTTGCAAAAGTATGCACTACTTATCTATTAATGCAACCACAGTTTCAAAAACATAAGTTTTTTTTTTAATTTTTACCATTTTTTTTTGTAAAAGAAAAAAGTTATTTTACCCGGTTTTACCCCACTAGTGGGGTAAAACCGGGCAGACATGTTATTGCTATGGGAAAATAAAAATTTTAAAAGTTTCTACAAAATTCAGGTTTTATTTTGTGACATATGTTAACCATTGTCATAACATACTAGAATAAGTATGAAAAGACACATATTGATGAGTTGTCAGTAAATTTAATCTTTGCCTTTAATTTTTTGCTGTAATATAAGGCCTATTAAAAACCGGTCGCAAGTAAAATAGTTATCTTCCTCTTCGGCCCCAGAGCAGCTTTCATGGGTCCTACGACGAAATTGGATGCATTGGATCCATCCCTCACCACCCTTGCACTCTGATTAAAGATCGTTGCAGTAAATACAGGCAGTATTGTCATCCTCTTCACTGGACTCACCCCTCATTTGCCCCTTCAGTTTTTCTTTTTTTGGACGCTTATTTTCTGTCTGTTCATTTTTGGCATCTTCATAATGTTGCGTTTTCTATGATTCGTTTATCTTTCCTTCAGGGTTTTTTTTCTTCCGTCCATCTTTGGTCTTCTTTCCATCATTTTCCTTTTTCTTTTTTTCCAAGTTGCCCGAAGATGAAGCTTGTATGGGGAGCCCGTCAAACTAACAGTTTTTCCTTTTCTCTTGTCCTCCTTCGGCGGCATCTTTCTTTCTGTGTATGGGAATAGCACCCGGTTTTGCCCCTCGGTTAGAACCCGGTATTGCCCCTCGGTTAATTCCCGGTTTTACCCCGCAAGTACAACTTTCATAAAAAATGCCGTCTTACGAACAGAACGTTACAGACGATTACTTAGAATGATAATGAAAGTAATTAAATGTTGAACAAAGAGAGCTACATACCTTTACTGTTGCAGAAACAGGAACGTAGTATAATCGGTCTAGTTTTGTTCAAAATTTTTAAGCAAAAACCACTCAAACAGAATTTTCTTCACAGGAACGAAAGAAGCGAGTCTATTGCGTTAATTTAATGGCTACTGCTTCTTCATCAAGGTGGAAGGTAGTTCCTCTCTTGTCCACGCGATTGCAGTGCTTACAGGGGCTAGAAGGGGGTACCCGGTTTGCTCCCGACTTCCCGGTTTTACCCCACTTTCCCCTAGATTAAGGGGAAAAATAACTATGTAAAGGAAATGAAGGGATGTCATTACGTCGGCTAACATTATGTGCCTCTTCAAATGAATCTAATAAAGTTTGTAAGCGAGACTGATGTACTGCCGTGGGCAGATAAACGGCAGTATCAGTAGAAATGAATTTTCATGACATTTGAAGAAACGTTTTTCGTTTTTTTTTTTTTTGGATCAAATACCAACAAAAGGGATATTATGCGATTGGGGTTTTTATTCGCACTTTTTTCACCATAAACCAAATAAGCAAGGTTGTACAATAAAGCTAATGTACAATAGATGGAGAAAATGCAAAAAAATAAAATAAAATAAAATAAAATAAAAATAAAAATAAATAAATAAATAGCAATAAATAGTAAAAAAAATTGCAGGAATTTTACTTTTCCGTAAAGAAATTTTAGTTGCAGAACATAAAGCTCTGAATGTAATTTTCTTCGCACTATACCTCCTTAAAAAAATTAAATTCTGAAAGGCTCTCACCTTATTTCACTGCGATCCATGCTTTTTCATAACACAATTCAACAAGAAAGACGGACCACACCATGAACACTATTACTGCGATTAAATTGACCACTATGAAAGTAGCCTAAGTGAGACAACACTGTATGTGAAATGCAGCGCTGTCAATAGCCACCTAAAATGGTTACTAAACTAACTGATCAAATGCAAGAGACATGAAACTTCTACAGCGAATTGATTTATGAAATCCACGTGACCACGAAATCTATTCGACCATTTTCATACTTACATTCTATTTTACACAGAATGCACCAGATATTAGCGCACCAAATATTGACACACACATCGATAATGTCCCTCACATTGAGAAGAGATAAAATGGAGGGAGTGAAGACTTCCATTCATGAATCCCAAACCCCAAGTCATGTGATATATTTTAAAGCAAAGCATTGGATGAAATCCGGTTTCTTTCGCTTGTTTCATGCAAAACGTACCAACCATTCGTCGTTGTTGAGTCACGTGACTTGTGGTATTCGGGTCAGCTTTTGCTAAGCCAATGATTGGACTTGCTCCCTCCATTTTAATTCCTGCTCTAAGGTCCCTCAGCAGTCACAAGTTTGCTAGCAACTAAGAAGTGTAACGAAATAACAGGGTAACACAAATAAATGTGTTGATTCCTAAATTGGATTCATCTATATAAATCAGCTCCTTCTTTGTTTTAGGAGTTCATATTATACCAGTACCGTATAAATTTCCTTAGGGGTGATATTTCAGTATTTAATTACTGTGAGTTGCTTTTCAGCTCACGGAGCATCAATCCATTTTTTTAATTGCAAAATTACTTTGTAACTTGCGACGTTTTCAAATTTCCCTAACTGAAATGAAAGTATAAATCCTGCTCAGCCACAAAAGAAAATTTTATTTACTAATGCAATTAAAATGAAACGATTTCATTGCAAGTAGAGTTATTCCATTTATGAGAAATACAAGTTAAGATATGCTCTAGTTACGTAGCTCATGCAAACTTAAAACTACGAAGATTAAACTATTGAACGTGTTTCGAATGATTACTTTTATTCTCGAGCAAATAGTTGAGTTTTGTACAAAAAGCATGAACTTTAAACATACATATGTGCGTAGCTAATACCATTACCAGCAAAATTACGTATTCTTGAGTTTAAGCTAAGACCATGGTATGTTTTAAAATTGTTTTATAATGGAAAGTCAATAAACAAAATCAATGGCACAGTCAGATTATACTTGAATTTCATTTATGCAAATGTAGCGAATCAAATGGAGTTTAGTATTGGAACTTTAAAGACAGTTTTGAAACGAATTCAAATACTTACTTTAGAGAAGTAACAAATGTATTACTCTTTGTATTTGAAGTAAAACTATTAACTGCGCTTGAGCGGAAAGTTAAATCTGAATTCTTAAACTTAATGGTTCTTTGACAAATCAAAATAGTAAATAATAATAGAAAATTAATCCGAAAAACAAAAAACGGTTAAACTTGCTAATCTTTTCAGGTAGAGAAATGTGGGGCAAAGTGAAATAGTTAAGTTATTTTTTTCAAAACAAACAAATTGGAAATTCGATCTGAAAATGAGCAGTGTATTTTATAATAAAACTTACATTGAACCGTTATTTTTTAACTTTGGCAATAAATTTGGTGTTATAAAAGAAAAGTGGAAAATTTCCATTTTTTTTCCATGGGGAAAAGTGAAAATTAAAATATTTTTCTAATGAAACATTTTATATCACATTATTAAAGATATTTTTGATCAAATGAATGAGTAAATAGAATAAATGAAAATAAAATGAAACAATTAACGAATAAATAAATAAATAACTTAATTTATGTATGAGAAAAAAAAAAACAAATAAGTGAACAAAACAGTGAATGAATACGAAAATGAGCGAATGAACGAATAAATATGGCAATTATTAAATGAAGGAATGCAAATGAAATAATAAATAAATGAATATGTAAGTGATTTGATAAAGTATTGAATGAAATGAACTATTTCAATTTGCCCCGCATCCACTTGACCAACTGTACAGAGTATTTGAAATACAAATAAGCTTAGTAATAAGCAAATAAATACTGCACCAAATATTAGTAGGTCTCAATTAATATTTAAATGCTAATAACAGGAACCTTATCATTTAGTAATAACAGAAATAACTTTCGACTTACAAGAAAATATTACAATATAAGTATCAGTTTTTGAAAATTGCTTGTATTATCATATTTGATTTTCAAAGGTAATTTTCTCTTGACTGGAATAGCCTAAATATGTTACTACACTGTTAAAGCATTACCAGATATGTGGCGCTAAAAGCAGAGTAAATATTTCTCCATTTTACTTTGCCCCACATTACTCTACTTAACGTAGATACAGTAGAAATTATAACTTATAGATTCATAATACGAGTATCTAATGCAAAACTACTGTGCATTCTAATTATTGTTGCATTGTTGGAATTTTCAAAACTGCTAACAAGCAAAGACCTTTAACATCCACAACTACAAATTAAATGCATGCAGGGTTGCCAACTGCTCCGCATTTTGCGGAGTTGCTCCACAAAAAGAGCGAAACTCCGCAGCTCCGCAAAAAAATATTTTTTTCCGCGTTCCCCGGTAGTGCATTTTCAAGCATAACAAGGTGTTTAAAGCTGTTTTTTTTTAAATTTATGCTTGTGCTTAAAATGATTACTAAAGCCCAAAAACAATTTTAGATAAGTGGTTTAAATTGTTTTATTGAATTTACGCAAAATACCGAGCTGTTCCGCAAAACTTCAAAATGTTCCTCAAAATCACCACAGATGCTCCTCAAACTATTTCTCCAAGGTTGGGTACCCTGTGTACAGTGTGCATGTATTAAAATAATGCATAGATACCCTATAGTAGGAAGTACCGTCAAATTGAGTGAATTTACCCTAAGTTTTAGAAACTGCTTGTAAACGTAGAATAAAATTTGTTCAATGAAATTTGTACAATGTTGATCAGGCATTGTATATCTTGGGTACAAGGCAGGTACTCCGAAATAAGTGACTCTGAAGTACGGGTACTCTGAAGAAAAAACAAAACCTAGATGGATTCGTATAGCCGCCGTTTGTCATGACTTTAAATTGATTAATCAAACTCAAGTGGAAAGAATTTCCGCTGAAATGAGCACTCATAATGTTTTCCTAGTATGAAAATTTACTCATGTGGACACATATCGTAGATCGATATGGCCATAAAATTTTAAAGACATAAAATAAAGTCTGCTGATCTGCGAAGTACCATTTTTTAAAACTCAATTACGTATCAGAATATAGTCTCGAAATTTTCAAAAACAGGTCTGGATATAAACAAAAATATGTTTTACGAGTTATTTTTGTCAAGTTTTCTTCAGATATAAATATCTCTTATAAATTTATTTCTCCATGAAATCAAGCAAATTCTATCTCTCAAACAGGCATCACTCAAAGCCTATGAACCGAAACAAGATAACATCATAAACCAATAAACTAAGGTTATAAAGTTATTCTGGAAACTTTCTTCGCTGTTTCTTTTACGACGGGCTCTCAAACGGAAGGAATTCAGAAGCTATGGATGCGCAGTTTAAGAAGATAATAAATCATTCCGAACATGAAAGGAAATAAACTTTGCAATGATTTTAAAGGAAATGAAACTTTTCTATCCGTATCGCTCCAATTCACTGTTTCTTTGACAGAAAAAAGTTTTTAAATTCACTTGAGATCGCAGAGACGCCAAATGACAGAACTTCGTGAATAGACAATTTCATGTTGCATTTCTTTTTTTGCACAATATAGGTTGAATTTAAAAACTTGAATTCACTCCAGACAAATTGAAGTACAGTGATCTCTCGCTTATACGCGACCTCTGTTATACGCATTTTTCACTTATACGCGTTTTTTTCACGGGCCCGGCCAGCGATATAAGGAAACAATGTTAACTCTTGTTCATTTATACGCGAAACCTAAAATGCACCTTTCACTTATGCGCGATAAATTTTTTTTCAAGTTTTAGTTAAATCGCGTATTTGCGCTTCGCTTATCAGAAAATTTGTACCCTTCTTGTTCTGTCTATTTGAATGTATCGTACGCCTTTATTTCATTTTTCGAATTCTTCCAAACACGCGTTCTTTTTTGCACAAATGAGCAATTGGGGGTGGAATTAGTCTTGTGATTGACATCGAGAGGGGAGAACGGGTTACATACGAAAAGGTTGTCGTCATTAAAAGTCGTGGTCAAGCGGTAAGCATTGACGTTGCCTTGTATAAAAAATAACATTCGTACAACTTCATTTTTTTTAAAATTACAATGCATAAACCGAAATTATGTGCATATTGATTCATTAATATTAGTAGTGTACTATTAGTATTACTATAACTGATGTAAACTTATTGCATTTAAGCTTATTTTTTGGTTTTCTGCTTATGCGCGAATTTCACTTGTGCGCGAAAATTTCGTTGTCCCCTTGGGTCGCGTATAAGTGAGAGGTGCTGTATTCACAATATACGATTGCAGCTAGACCATACTACTCCAAGTTTATAAAAGTTTACCTTTTGTATGAATTGCAGTCTATATTTTCAAGTTTCTATGCACATTGAATTTTATACGAAAGCACTTCAATGGATTTTAATATTCTAAAAGTTGTACAATAACATAAAAATCGATATCCTCATATATATAATAGATAATTAACTGATCGAATAACGCTACTGACGTCATCAACGATGAAACTCAGTCCAGAAACATATACAGAAGCTTTCATTTAGAACTAGCAATGAGAACTTATTTTCCGTGACATTTTTTCAAAGTGCAGAATATTATCCCAAATCCTCACATATATAAAAGCAAATGATCGAATAACGCTCCTGACGTCATCAACAATGAAACTTGCTCCACGGCATTAAAATTTGATAATATGTTTTGGTAATGTTTAACATGCAGGGAAAGGCTTTATTGTGACAAGGCTGAACTGGATCCAGTTACTTAACTGTTTTAATGGTAAGACTGCCATTTCAGGGGAATGAAGAAACGAAAAAGGGGTCAACAATGAACGCTATCTACTGGAGTTAAGAGTTAATTCCGCTGGAGCGAGGGTTGAAATGTCAACTTTCGAAATATCACCAAACAGGCCATTGCTTCGATCAAATGTAGAAGCAATTTTCACCCGTCATGTCTTGATAGGCGATTGTCTAGTTTAAAAATAATAACTGAATTCACTCCGGACAAACTGAAGCATTCACAAGCAAGGGTTGCAGCTATACGATACTACTCTGTGTTTAAAAAGTTACCCTTTTGTATAAATTACAGTATTTTTACCAGTTTTCCACACATGCTAAATTTAATACCAATAAATTTTAATATTCAAAGAATGCACTGTGATACAAGAATTAATATTTAGAAAACAAATAGTTTAGACAGTGTGAAATTTCCGCATTCATATAAAAGATACTGTTAAAAATTGTTGCATTAAAAAAAAAAGAAATAATTTTCATTATTTTAGAGGATACAAAACGAAGTGGAAAAACGTATTTTAAATTATTTCCATTTAAATATTTTTAGTTTAAGAAATCATTTAAGTAAAGAGTAATAAAGCATATTATCCGTATCGAAGCGTTTAAAGTGAAATATCAAAATAGTAACTTAAAAAGAACATCTGAACTAAAACAAATTGCCAAAGAAAAATAAAATAAATCAACAAATTTGATTTCAAGTATCTTTCATAATTACTTCTATCTATGTTTTGAAGTTAAATAATAAAAGGGCAATAAATAAAAGGAAATAATGAAGACAAGGAGATTTTTCGTCTGGAAAAAAAAAGAAAAAAACGAAGCGAAAAAATATATACAAAATTAACTCTGAATTAAAATGCTTGAAAAATGCAACGAAAATAAAAATTCCAGAGAAAGAATTTTACTGGCTATGATGTAATGAATCTCGTTGTTGCGGTCTACCAACCGCGAAGACTGTTGAAATTGAAAGTAAATGTCAAGTTTTTGGGTAAAGTGAGATCAATAAGCAATCTTGATTACTCAAATAAATGAATAGTTACACTGTAAAAAAATTTCTAAACGTTACTGAGTACTTCCGTGTAACGTTCCGGGATTTCAGTGGTTTTTATCCACTTCCTGGAAAAATCAAGTATCGTCAAAAAGTTTCCTGAATTGCTACAAGTCACACAAACTCAGACTTCTCACTGCAGTAAAAAATTAATTTATCTCCCAGTTTAATGATTAACTAAGCGTGTTTATAAAGTGTATCGACTTCAGGTCGATTGCGGCCAGTTCAAACTGATATATAGCATTCAAAGGGTGGAAATCAGGCTATGGAATACGTTACTTTGCAAGAATTGCAGGCGAGTAAAATTCTTAATACCTGTTTGCAATTCTGGCTTAGCTTTGGCCATGTTTATAATACTGCTTTTGGAGTTATTGCAGTATACCAAACTAGATTTACTCGAAAGTTCCAGAGACACGACTGGCTATAAACAGGACGGAACGTTCTTGGCTTTTATCAGATATGTTACTGAAAGAAAATGGGCACATCAGCTGCCCAATATTTTCCAGGAACCTTTCTGAACCGTTTTTACAGTGTAAGATTGAAAAGTAATTTTGTTGGGCAATACTTTCCGCTGGGGGACTCGTCCCTCAACAACCCCTAAATATCACAAAGACCCCCCCCCCCCCAAAGATCAAAACTCCTAAAAAAGAGAAATATACCACAATATTATCTCCTTATATTATACCCTAAAAATTTCAATGGCACCGTCTGCGCCATGACCCTCCTCCCCCCAATTGGTGGGCACTGCTGCTTTTAGGTTTATTTTCAATGTAATTTCGTATTTGTTAATACATTTTAGTTACTGAAAATGTTATAATGTTTTAAAAAATGGTGAACAGAATATTAGATAAATGCGAAAACTATTCTTTAGATCAAGTAAAGCTAGTGCATTAATGTTGCAGTTAAATTCAGAAATAATGTTCGTTTTTTAGGAATTACCAAAGTTTTAAGGAGGTTATTGTAAATTGGGTAATTGAAGTTGGCGTTCGATTTCACCAGCTCTTGGGGATCACAAAAAAGCTCTCAAAATCGAGATTTAGTAAAATCAAATAGATTAGTTTCAATAAAATTTCTTTCAGACAGCCCTGGGTAAGCTGTTCGTGAAATTGTGAGTGTTTGTAAATTACAAGTTCGTTAAATTGATGTTCAACAATGCATAGGGTAGAAGAAAAAAGTACCCTACCTATTGTGTGCGATACAGAGAATACAAATATGTGAATTAAAACTAAAGTCAAAACTTTCTGCAATTTCTGAAGAAGAACATTAGGTATAATAAATTTTGCTGGTATGGCAATCTACCTGGGTCACAAATCTTACATCACTACAAGCAGATACATCCAGAAAACCAAATTCAAAGTAAATACTGAGATATTGTTTGCAGAGAAGCCAGCTCTTAACATAAAGATCACGACACAGACGAAAAAGAAGCAAGTCTCAACTCAAGCAGGAATTATTTATATCAATGAAGGGGCAAGGCGGAATATTTCATGTTTACTCTTCTTATACGAAGAAGTTGTTATTTATTCAGCCTCGGGTGTTCTAAGCAGGCATGCGAATAAAAGAGATGGTGTTGTTAATAGTTTAATATGTTTCACGTGTTATGATAACAATACATAAACATTTAGTTAGTTGTTTAAAATCAAAAACATAAGGAACTACGAATAGAATGCAGGAGAAACAAGTTTTATTTGTGAAGTAAATTTTTGCTGTCTGGTCTGTCGTTGGGGGAATTGAGGGGGTGGGGGGGGGGGAATCGCCCTCTGGCTTAGAAAAATTATTGCTTTTATATTTTACTCGGCTTGTGTTCTGTTGTTTTCCGCTATATTTTACATTTAGAATATAAACCTTTGCTCGAAATGTAGGGCCCGATGATGGTTGATGACGTCAGTGGTTAGTTTATATTTTAGTCTGCTTGGTTTCTGTTGTTTTTTGCTACATTTTACATTTAGCTGTACATTTTACATTTACATTCTTTGCCAGTAGGGAAGTTTTCGATTTTTCAATTTTATTTTTATATGATAGAGTAACATGTATGAACATCATAGGTGAAAAAATTTTTGCGATACGATAAGTAGTATTTTTTTAAATTAATTTTTAAAGTTCAAGCTCTTGTGACGTCAAATGGCATAGGAAGTGACGTCATGCGCTCTTCCGATAGGGTAGAAGCCGAAGGTCACGCATTCGACTTCGAAGACGAAACGTAAAAGGCTTATCTCCTCGCATTTAACTCCTCGCGTTTCTGGAACATTAAACCTCTCATCCTCTCGGAAATATTCGAATATCATCATTGATGTTACATGAGAAAGATTATTTAGATTGTGCTTTGACGAATCCGGTCTCCATAGTGTGTTCAAAAGGATTATTGAATTTCTAAAAAATAAAAATATCAGCGCCCTCAAAATGTTCCTAGCGAAAACAAGGGATTTTTGGCGGAAGGCTGCCCATTCGCGCCCTGTGACGTAGGCTCGTGACGTTTCAGAAGCGCGCACTTTTGCGCGTGGATTTTTAAAAATTCATTAAAAATCAACCACGGTGTTTTAAAATTCGGCGATGGTGAATTTTTTAGTTTTGAAAATCAATTAACAATATCCAATAGCCAAAATATGAACATTTAATAGGTTGCAACTTCCCTATTGGAAGAAAAAATTTCTTTACCACTCAAAAGTGTGATTCAAAATATAATTGTGTTTTTCACCAGCTTGAAAAAGGAGGTGGTTATCAGTTCACATCGTATGTTTTTTCTGTTGCTAGCTCATAGCGTCTCAACTAATGAATAGATTTTGATGATTTTTATTCGTGAATAAGGGATAGTCTAATTTACGTGCTTTTTCTTTGCTTGACCATATTTGTTCTTTATTAAAAAAAAGTTAAGGTAAAAAAACGCATAAATAAATGATTTGATATAATAAAATGCATTGTTAAAAAAAGTGGTTTCCATGAAACAGTAACATTAACGGTAATCGTAACAATTTTGAATTAAGACTTCTCAGAACCAAACATGGAATTCCTTCACTATCATTGCAGGAGCGGTATTATACCATGTCTTTCCGTATCAAAAGATTTAAAGTTGAATCCTCATATATATAATAGCCAATTCACTGAGCTGATCGAGTAACGCTCTGACGTCATCAGCAATGAAACTCGGTTTTTGTAACAAATACATTTAAATGTACCGATCATGATGCGATAATTTGATCCGTATGACATGAGGCAGTGACAGTTAAAATTACAGTCATATAACATCAAAAAACAATTTCTTTGATAAATGACACGGCATGGTAATTGGTAATGGTAATTTCATAATTTTTTTGGTAGTGTTTGGCATGCAGGGAAGCAAGGAAATGCTTTATTTTGAGAAGGCTCAACTGGATCCATTAACTGAACTGTTATACTGGTATAACTGTCGTTTGAGGAGAATGAAGAAACGAAAAAGTGGTCAGGAATGAATGTAACCTATTGGAGTTTAGGGTTAATCCACTCGAGTTAGGATTAAAATTTCAACTAACAAAATATCAGCAAACAGGAAATTGCTTCGTTCAAACGTAGAAGCAATTTTCACCCGTCATACCTTGACGGGCGATTTTCTAGCGTAATAATAATAACGTACAAAGAACCTCCAAACCTTATAACGCACGAAGATCATCCATCCTTTTTTCTATTTTCGTCATAGATCTCTTTATTAGACTTTTGCAACTCCGGCGAGTGAGAAATAGTTCTGTATTACACTGTAAAAAATTTCCGAAATGTTACCGAGTATTTCTGTGTAACGTTGCGGGATTTCAATGGTTTCTATCCACTTCCTGGAAAAATCAAGCATCATTGTCAAAAAGTTTCCTGAGTTGCTACAAGTTGCACAAATGCAGATTCTCACTGTTGTGAAAAATATTGCTAGCTGCCAGTTTGAAGATTAAAGCGTGTTTATTAAGTGTATCCGCTTCAGTTCGATTACGGCCTATCGCTAATTAAGCTCCCAAAGAAAGCGCATAAGTTTGCTTGCAAGGCGAGGAAAATTCTCGATACTTGCTTGCAATTCTGGCTTCGCTTTGGCCATGTTTGCATCGCTGCTTATGGAACTTCTTTGATAAATCAGAAAGGTGCCAGGCTATTATATTATACATTCTTAAGTTTACTCTAAAGTTCCAGAGACACGACTGGTTTTAAACGGGAGGATTTCTTAATTTTTGAGGAAGATTACAGGATAATTTCAGGAAGGTTACTGAATTTCAGCGAAAAACGTTCTTGGATTTTGAAACATATGTTACTGGCAGAATTTGGGCACATCAGCAGCGCATTATTTTTCAGGAACGTTTCTGAATCGTTTTTGCGGGGAACATCCTAGAATTTTATGATAGCAGCTCCAGCATTTGTGAAAAACAATTCTTAGTTTATTTATTTTCTCGCTGCACAATAATTGAAGTCAAATTGTAATGTAACTAAAACTGAAATATCAGAAAGAAACTGTCAAGGCAGTTTATTTTCATTAACAACCAAAACTCGATTTAAATTCCAGAAACTAATTTAGTCACTAAGCCGTTATTACTATAGCGATTTCAAAAATGTAACACTTAAACGACACTGTAAAAACGATTCAGAAACGTTCCTGGAAAATAATGGGCAGCTGATGAGCCCAATTTCTGCCAGTAACATATCTTACAAAACCAGGAATGTTTTCCACTAAAATTCAGTAACCTTCCTGAAATTATCCTGGACCCTCCTGAAAAATTCCGAATTTTTCCTCGTTGGTAGCTGCCTAAAGTGTCTCTGGAACTTCAAAGTGAACTAATGTAGGTATAACGTACCGGCACCTTCCTTAATTTGTTCCAAGAGCGGTATTGGAAACATGGTTAAAGTTAAGACAAAACTGCAAGAAAGTATCGAGAATTTTACTCGTCTGCAATTCTTGAGAATCTACATAAAACACAGACTCATTTTCTTCCTTTGGAAGCTTAATCAGTCTGAACTTGTCGAAGCCAAACTGTCACCGATACACTTAATAAAGTCGCTCAGTTAATATTTAAACTGGAAGTTAAAAATATTTTTCACCTCAGTGAGAAGTCTGCACTCGTGCAACTTGTAGCAATTCAGGAAACTTTGTGACAAAGATATTTGATTTTTCAGGAAGTGGATAAAAACCATCAAAATCCAGAAACATTACACGGAAATACTCAGCAACATTTCGGAATTTTTTTACAGTGTACTACATCATATTTTATCATCAGAAATATTTTCTCAATAATATTATTAGTAACATTCGAAGCTAGCTGCTTTTAAAAAACTGCTCAAAAATACTTTTATTTTGGTAAAGGAATTAAAACATTAATTAAAACTGTCACTAAAAACAATACTTTTTTTCTGTTTATAAAACACTGAGCACTCAACGTATTTTTTTCATCTCAAAATGATTACAGTTCAGCTGAATTAATGCTTCACAAAAGCGACCATGACATTTTAAAATACTGAGCATAAAAACTCAAAATTAAATTTTCAAAAGTGTTTTACGGAATTTACCGTTCAAAACAATTTATCATTTTTCTTCACTTGTCATGAATGATAGAAAAATGGGGCAATTAAATCGCTGTTATCTAAAAGAAAATTTATGAGATCCCGCGAGTTTCCATTTTTACGGTGAAATTTCAAACCGTGTCATTTATCAAAGGAATTGTTTTTTGACGATATATGACTGTAATTTTAACTGTCATTGCCTCATGTCAGACGGATTAAATTATCACATCATGATCGGTACATTTCAATGTATTTGTTACAAAAACCATGTAATATAGGGCAGCCGAAGTTTTATGCAAGGAGTAATTTACCGGTTTAATGGACTGTAAAAATGTTGCATATATCACACTAAAATCAGGACGCAAAACATGTTTTATCTGTTACTCCTTTTAATATGAAAGGTTCTTTGAATTTAAAGAAATACTGCAAAAGATATTGGAAATTTTTCGTTTTTCTGGAAATCAACTTTTATGCGTTTGTAGCAGCAAACTGTGTTTCATTCTTGCTAAATTTTAAGAATTTGGGTGTAAAACTTTTTCTCTCTCGCGTCAGTTTGTCATTTAAGGGAACTTTAAATTATCTGGTTTAATTTTGCACCATTTAATTTATTGACTCCATTTGATTTGTAATAGCAACTTGTTTTTTTATTCTTGCTGAACTTTAAGAATTTGGGTGAAAACCTTCTATTTCGAGTCATTTAGGGTAACTTTGAATAATTTTGTTTAACTTTGTACCGTGTTATTTATTTACTATATTTGACTTGGAAAAGCAACTTGTTTTTCATTCTTGCTAAGTTTTAAGAATTTGATTGCAAGCCTTTTTACTTCGTTTTTCAAAAAAGGAAGTATTTTTTTCGAAAAAAAAAATTTCACTCAAAAATCGGCCTTAACTTCCATTTTGCTCAGCCCCGAAAGAATGTTGAGTTTTTTTTTTTCAACCCGACCGCAAGTGGATAAGTGCCAAAGAACGAGTAGACACCCGAATTATCCATTTTTGTCGATCCCCGAGTTAATTACAACGAGTTTTCTCGTGACCTCCGTATGTACGTATGTATGTACGTGCGAATGTGCGTATGTGCATATGTATGTCGCATAATTCAAGAACGTATGTCCTAGAAAGTTAAAATTTGGTACGTAAACTCCTAGTGGGGTCTAGTTGTGCACCTTCTTTTTTTGGATGCATTCGGATGTTCCAAAGGGGGTCTTTTACACCTTTTTGGGGGGAAATCAGTGCTAATTTCAATGCAAACTGAAGTGGTGCTATAATTTGGCAAACACTTGGCGATATATCGATAAACTTTTGGTCGCCAAATTCGTTTGCCAACTCGGCGAACAATTTGGCGGTTAATTAAAAAAAAAATCTGGTTTCATTTTGGCAACTATTGGCGATATTTAGAAAGTTAACTATTGAATCACATTAAAATTGCCAATAATGGGGAAATAGTATTAAATTGGTGTGAAAGGACGTCACGTGATGCACCCATCAGCTCGTTATTCTTACTGTTGCGAGTCATTTAGGAGAAATTTGAATAATTTGGTTTAACTTCGCAATATTTTATTTGTTTACTACATTTTATTTGTAAAAAGATGTTGTTTTCAATTCTTGCTAAATTTTACAAATTTGGGTAAATTTTACAAATTTGTCAGTCAGAGTCATTTAGAGTAAATTTGTGTGATTTGGTTTGACTTTAAACCATTTTATTTGTTTACTACATTTTGCTTGTAAAAACAAATTGTTTTTCATTCTCGCTAAATTTTAAGAATTTGGGTGCAAGCCTTTTTTTCTCTTCAGTTTGAGTCATTTAGGGTAACTTTGAACAATTAGCTTAACTTATTGCACCACTTTATTTATTTACTATAATTGGTTTGTAAAATTAACTTATTTTTCATTTTTTTTCTAAATTTTAAGAATTGGGCACAAGACTTTTTTTTCTCGTCAGTTAGAGCCATTTATGGTAGCTTTGAATAATTTGATTTAACTTTGCGCCATTTTATTTGTTTATTACATTTTGCTTGTAAAAAGAAGGTGTTTTTTAAAGTTATTGTTTTGCTAATTTTTAAGAATTTGGATGCAAACATTTTTCCCCCCAGTCAGAGTTATTCAGGGTAACTTTGAATAATTTCGTTTCTCTTTGCCAAATTTTATTTATTTACTGTACTTGATTTCTGTGAAAGTTGTAGATGACCAAATGCTGCGTTCTGCTGAGAAAGTTATAACAACAGGTGTTTATCTTTATTCTTCAAAACAAGTTGACAACACTATACAGTGCACAGCAGATTGTACAACCATTAATTCGGATGTTACTAGATGAAAGCTTCTTTTGAATGCTGATTTCTTCACGTTCTTCATTATTACATTCTAATATTTGATATTATAGAACTTTGTGACAGCATAAAATAAAAATGAGAATATTTATTTTAGATATTTATAAATCTATACATATTTTTTTTTCGAAACTTTTATTTAAAAAAAAAAGAAATGTTTATTAATTGATTCTAAAGTATATCCTAAGCAGCATGATAAATTCGAACCGTCTTTTCTATCTTTGCGAGGTCTTGGTTATTTTTTCTCAAATATTTCATTCTGCTAGAACCTACTATGACTTAAACTTATTTTCTCTCTCTAGGTTAGTCACTGGCAGGATGATAGCGTTTTGTTACATGTTTATTCCTAGGGAGTAAATATTTTGAACATATCAATATAATAAAAAAAAAAAGATTTATTATGAAAATTATTGCTCACAACTGAAAATAATTTCACTTACTTTTTGCCATTGTTTCACTTTAACCAACTAGAGTTAAGTCATACTGGGAATAACAATGTATCCATCTTGAGTTAAATTTTATGCGTGCACAAGTGCAGCCAGAAATTTCCCTGGGAAGGGGAATACTGCGTGTGCAGGTAAACGGCAGTATCAGCAGAAATGAGTTTTTGAGATAATTGAAGGAATGTGTGGTGGATTCAATACTAACAGTAGGAAAATGTTGTAATTAGACTTTTTTTCGCGGCTTTCTTCCAGCGGAAACCAAGTAAATGAACTTGTGCAATAAAGATAACGTACAATAGATGACAAAAATGAAAAAAAAAAAATGCAGTTACTGCCCTTTATCTGCACACGTGCACACGGCAGACTAGTGTCCTGAGAGTCCTTACATGCATTTTTATATTACTATACTTGAATTGGTAATGTGGTTTAAAATCAAGGACTCTGGGGGTTTATCGATCAACCACTCTTCTTGCCACACTGTAAAAATGATTCAGAAACGTTCCTGGAAAATAATGGGCAGCTGATGTGCTCAATTTCTGCCGGTAACGTATCGTTCGTGCAAAATCCAGGAACGTTTTCTTCTAAAATTCAGTAACCTTCCTGATATATTATCCTGGAAGCCTCCCGAAAAATTCAGAAACCTACCCGTTAAAGCCCAGTTGAGTCTCTGGAAAATACGAGTAAACTTAGAAAGGTATCATATAGTAGCTTAGCATATTCCTGATTTACCAAGGAAGTTCCCAATGCATTATTGCAATCATGGCCAACGCTAAGACAGAATTGCTGGCAAGCAACGAGAATTTTACTCACCTGCAAATCTTGCAAAGCAACGTAGTCCACACTTATTCGCTTCCTTTGAGAGCTTAATTAGCATGAACGGGCCGCTAGTGAGCTGAAGTCGATACACTTTATAAACACGCACAGATAATCTTTAAACTGGGAGCTAAAAATATTTTTACAGCAGAGAAAAGTCTGCATTCGTGCAAATCAGGAAACTTTTTGACAATGATACTTGATTTTTCCAGGAAGTGGATAAAAACCATTAAAATCTCGAAACGTAACACGGAAATACCCAGTAACGTCTCGGAGTTTTTTTTACAGCGTGTTTTGGAAACAAGTTTTTTGAACCATGAATTAAATTATGTTATTTTCTTTTCTTGATGCTTTGATCAGTTTTTAAACCGAACACCTCCTGTAACACAAAGTGTAAAAAGCTCTTTTACAATCTTATAGCAATCATTCAATTCCTTTATGGTAAAATCATGCAGCTTTTAGCTTCTTGCAGAGAGCTTTCAGAACTTTCTGCAGCTAAGAATTATTTTCACGTGGCTTTATTTTATAAAAACTTGCTGTAGAAAAGTTTATTTATAGTAAGTATCAGGGAAATAGCTTTTTGAAAATATTTTCACCCTGTTCAACTCCTTTCTTTTTAAAGTTTATTCATGAAATTGTAAAAACTTTAAGCGGCTCAACTTAGGTATCAATATTAATTTCATAATAACAAAATTGACTTCTTTACTTTTAAAAATCCTATCAATAACTCGTATTGGCAAGTAATTTATTACAAGTTTTTAAAATGCTGTTTTTATCAATCAGTGCTTCTGAAAAAGGCATAAAAAATACTGTAAAAACAAAAACGAAAAAAAAGATCTTCCGAAAAAGTTCATCATTGTTGGAAACCCAAATATTTTTCAATTTTCATCTTAATAGAATTTTTTCAAAATGAGAAGTGTAAACGCTTACTTTCGGGCAGAAAAAATTAACGACAGGTCAACGTTTTTAAAGCGCACATGTAATAAGAACATTGCGCAATTTTTCAAATGGGTAACTTTTAACACCAAAATACGTTTATATGCGATACTCTTGTCAAGTTTTTTTATTTAACAACTGTCACTTAATTCCTTGAAGCGCCTAGAAGCAAGGGGAATGTAAGAGTCATAATTAAGAATTTGGAGATAAATGGGATAAATGGTAGTAAAAACTCTCATTCGTGTTAGGTCAAGAGATTGTACAGCATTGGGTTCGCAATACTGGACCAAAAATTCAATACCGGCATTCGTTATTTTGGAAACGTGATACCGAAATATCGGTATTTGAAATCTTTCAAAAAGATGCTTGAAAGCATATTGTTTCGTTGCCGCATTTCATATTTTTGTACAAAAATTGTATTATTTATGAAAACTTATTGTAAACAAATATAAAATATAGGAACAATGTCATTAAAAAATCAATAATATTAAAAAACATATTGCATCTATTGAATTGTCTATAGTGTTTCTGAATTCACGCATGTCGGGGGTACTGTTAACAATGTGCGATACACCTCCTCAAATTGTTTAGAAGTCTTTCATTTCAAATAATTCCGACTGTTGCGTGTTATTTTTTGATAAATTCTTTTGTGTGTGTGTTTCTTTTGTATTGTGTGTATTATTATTTTATAATTTATGGCTAGTTGTAACTTCTTTCCAAGAGACGATACTTTTCCAATATTAACATCATTTTCTCTTGAATAGGAGAGGTTTGTATTTTCTTTTTATTACCCTTTGGTTTGAAATTTACAATAAACTTTACTAAATTTGATGTTGTTGGTTTCTCTTATTCATTTTCGCCTTCTTTTCAAATTTCTTCAATTATAATTATGTAAATATTCGAAAATGTTTCAATTGATTATGCTTTACCTCTGTGCAAACTTTCAAGGCACTAATATAATTTTTAAATATTATCTTGCCAAGTATAAAGCCAAAAAGCAAGACAACACAACAAACCAATACTGGTGACAACAAATTACCATTTGTTATGCTGACAAGAAAAAGTTTTTGTTAAAATTTAGTATGGTTGAGACAAATATTTAAAAAAAAAATCTTAAAGTATTACAGCAATTGATGGTTGGAATACATTTTTCATGGGACAAATGCATTCAAAATTACACTCGAAATTAATTTTCACAAAAGGGAAAGTGAGTGATCAGGGAAATGGAAAAAATAGAAACTTGGTGCATCAAAGCGCACGAAAATGCGATTTATTAGCTCACCATCCAGTAATGACATTTTTGCTATCTTTCTGCTACTTTTTTAAAATGATATTCTATCAGTTCGTGCTTTTAAAGCTACATTTTTACAGCTCTAAATTGATTTTGCTTCTTTATCATGGAAAAAGAAATGTACATTTAAAATATAAGTAGACATTTAATAAGCTAAATTGAAATTTTTTTAATTGAAACTATTTATTATTTTCAGCTAATACCGAAAATACCGGTATTTTACCTCAACAAATACCGGTATTACAAAATTGTAAAATTGATCGAAATACAGGTATTCGGTATACCGGTAATGCAATCTAGCTGTAATTGACGCGCGATGAAAGAAACGGCGTACTTCGCTGTACATGTAGTTTCCTAACGCGTGTATTGCCACAGAGGATAAATCAACAACACGTGTTTTCTTTAAACTTCAATGTGCATTTTGTGCCAGTTCAATAGGATTTTAGCAGTTTTTAACAAAAAAAGTCCTCATGACTGACTGGGAGCTCTGGGGGTGTGATTGGTAAAAAAAAAGTTAATACAGGGCTCATAGTAAGTTGGAAAAAGGATATAGGAGTTTAAAAAGAAAAATATAAGAGTTCGTTAGAAAAATATGTAGGAAGTTCAAAAAAATATTGGATACTAGTATGTTTGGAGCACATGTACAAAAAACAGAGCATGATTATTCGTATGATTCGACAATGCATGAAAGTCATAGCAATGTGAAGAGTAACAGATGTGAGAGCAAATGAATTTTTGTACCCACAGGAACTAGTGAAAGTAAAGTACCCGAGTAAGAAATTAAGCCGTCAGAGCACAATTATAAAACCAGAAAGCCAGACTACAGTGACCACTGCTAAAATGAATCATGTTTGTTTAAAACAGTTTTATTCAATAAAGTGGCCAATTCAATAAAGCAAAAATGTGCTTTTTCTAAAACGTCGAACTCTACTCTACATACAATTTAAGAGAACTTTATTTCATTTTTAGTCAAACAAGATCAAGTATCGTTAGAAGTGTGCCGCTTACTCAAACTATCCATTCTCTGAATATTTAAAGAATTTTATCGTAAAACAGTATCAAACGAGCTGATTTGTGCATCACATGGCTTCCTTTTACACTAATTT
Source organism: Uloborus diversus (assembly GCF_026930045.1). Classification (NCBI taxonomy): domain Eukaryota; kingdom Metazoa; phylum Arthropoda; class Arachnida; order Araneae; family Uloboridae; genus Uloborus; species Uloborus diversus. Next base: position 18,376,583 of record NC_072738.1, read on the forward strand.
TACACCGTAAAAACGATTCAGAAACATTCCTGGAAAATAATGGGCAGCTGATGTGCCCAATTTCTGCCAGTAAAATACACTGTCCAAAACAATTAAGGGAGCACATGGTTTTAATAAAATTACGCAAAGATGTATACTAATAAGTAACGTAAGATGACTCATCTACAATTTAAAGCCTACCAGGAAACGGAAGAAGAAAACTTTATACGCAAATCAGTGTTCATGACGTCAAAAACTAGAAAAAGGAGATAAGAGCAGAAATCGAGATGTTTCAGAAACGTCTGTTTTATTGCCGTAACTTTGAAATTCGATTGCGCAGTATTTGTTTTTGAGGCAAGGTTACTTGAGAATGTCTCAACAACGTGATTTACCAGAATCCATGATATGGCATGTTATAGGTAGACTGAAATCCGGACAAATACAACGTAGTGTCGCGGACGCTGTTGGAGTCACCAGAAGTGTTGTTGCAAGGCTGTAGAATCAATTCCAACAGACAGGAAATGTTAGACTGCGATAAAACAGTACGAAACGAGCTGATGTGTGCATCACATGACTTCCTTTTACACTAATTTTACACTGCAAAACGATTCAGAAACGTCCCTGGAAAATAATGGGCAGCTGATATGCCCAATTTCTGCCAGTAAAATACACTGCTCAAAACAATTAGGGGAGCACATGGTTTTAATAAAATTACGCAAAGATGTATACTAATAAGTAACGTAAAATGACTCATCTTTAATTTAAAGCCTACCAGGAAACGGAAGAAGAAAACTTTATATGCAAATCAGAGTTCATGACGTCAAAAACTAGAAAAAGGAGATAAGGGCAGAAATCGAAATGTTTCAGAAACATCTGTTTTATTGCCATAACTTTGAAATTCGATTGCGCAGTATTTGTTTTTGAGGCAAGGTTACTTGAGAATGTCTCAACAACGTGATTTACCAGAATCCATGATATGGCGTGTTACAGGCAGACTGAAATCCGGGAAAACACATCGTAGTGTCGCGGACGCTGTTGGAGTCACCAGAAGTGTTGTTGCAAGGCTGTAGAATCAATTCCAAGAGACAGGAAATGTTAGACGTCGACCAGGGTAAGGTCTGCCACACGCCACTACAGCAATTGATGACCGGCATATACTGTTAAAGGACCGTCGAAACAGAACAGAGAATGCTACGCAGCTGCAAAGACAGTTGCTCTTGGCAGCAGTACGTAATCAGCTTCATGAAGACCCCACGCCGTCCGTAGTAAATCCGGTGAAGCCGTACCTAAGCTGAAAGAGTAAACACCAGATAAAGGAGCCTAATATATTTTTAAACTGGTAAATAAAAATGTTTTTCACCACAGCATAAAATCGGCATTTATGGAACTTGTTGGGATTCAGGAACTTTTTTTGCAAAAAACTTATTTTTCACAGGAAACTGGTGTTAACCCTTGAAATCCCAAAACACTACCCGAGTGACGTTTTGGATTTTTTTTTAAAAAGTATGCTGCTATGCATCATGATTCAAAAAATCTTTTGAAGGAAGACCTATCTATGAGACGAGTTTTAGATGATGCATTTCATCCAAAACTCTAAAAAAGTTCACTTACATCACCTTTTTTTCTCACTGCCTCGTTTATTTTCCAAAATTTTTCCTATTGTGAAAAAAAGAACCTTTAACTTTTTCTAAAATATTCAACTATGAAAATCTTTCTTCGAACTCAAGCAAACTATCCAGAGAAAAGAGCTTAAAATAAAACTGAAAATTTTCTTATGATTTAATGCAGACTGCTCTAACAGGATCAACTAAGGAAGGGAAAGGTAAAAGAAAATAAGTATAATGTTTTGTCGGCTTTCAAAATTCCTCCCGAGATTTATAAAATCCTTTTAGTTTTTTGACTTTTCAAGCCAAAAAGCCTAAACTATTTCTTGAATGAAGTAAGACATAGATATTTGAAGTGAATTTTTTTCTTTAAACATTTTTTAACATCCTTTTTGGCCTAATTTCCCAGTAAAAGTCAAAGAAAGAAGAAAAAAGCATGAAAGAAGGCTTAATGCATCTTAAAAATATAGCGAAAAAAAAAACAAAAAAAAAAAAAAAGTCAAAAAAATAAATAAATAAATAAATAAAAAATAAATAAAATAATTAAATAAGTATCGAAAAATTATAAATTGGAAAGTTGGGTATTGAGATGGATAAAAATGTCTGTCGGTCTGTTTGTCTGCCTGTCCCCCCCCCCCCCCCCTCGCTTCCATTAACTTTGGGGTGAATAATCCGTTTCGGACAATTTTGTTTTTGTTCAAAAAATCTCGGCGAGTACACCTCATTTCCACATTTCACTGTTTTGTTTGAGCAATTTTTCGTTCAGTTTTGAACAGCTCAAATTTCTTAACATTAGCGCCTAGGTGGATACTGAAAGTCGATATAAATTCCGAACTTAAAGACGGATGTACTTCAAACAAATTTTGTTGAAAATAGCTAACGAAGCCCAACTCCTGACTCGACTCCGAGAATTTTGGGACACCTGACTCTGACTCCTGTGTCCGAAAATTAGCCGGACTTCGATTCTTAATTCGTAGCTTTGTCAAAAAATTATACACGGAGGAAAACTGACTGGCTCCGGCTCTTGGAAATTTGACTCCGACTCCGCAAACATCGGCAGAGTTGCGGACTTCAAGGGAAAATGGCCGATTCCAACTCCGAGTCTTTAAATTAAAAACCCTCGGCTCCCGAATCTCACTCTTTTGTCTCAAAATGAGATTGACTCCGACTTCAATTCCACAGTCATGGTTTTTACTGTGAAATAATTATTGTTAGTATGATTCTTTTTGTTTTCACTCTAATGTTTTAATTTATGCATTCAATTTTTGGCGGAGAAATTTGGAGTCCTTTATGTTTCTACAGATAAAGATATGCGCAGACGATTTTTTTTTTCGTTAATGAAAATTATTTCTTTAAGTTGACATTTCATTATTGTTTACTTATTTTTGATACTACATTTATTCCTTTTTTTAAAATTATTTTTGGACAACAGGGGAAAAACAAAGATTTTTTTTTTTTTGGTATGATGTATTTATTTTAATGAGCTAATTAATTTTAATTTAAATTTTTTTTGAAAGATTTTTTTAATGGAAAAAAATGTATTTGCAACTCCAATAAACTATAGGGGGCACTGCAGTCACCGTCCAATGGCGGATAAAACAGGTAAAGCAAATGCACGCCGTATCGTACAAAATAATAATAAGCCTAGTAATTTTTGTTTTTATGTATGATGTTTTCGTTTAATTCTTTTGAAATTAATTTTTTAAGTCTTCTAGATATTTTAGCCCACGTAGAAAGAAATGAGAAATCATGAAGCATTACTAAACGTTAGAAATTAATGCATATCACATAATTCGAAATCTCAAACAGCCATTTTCACGATGTTGAATTCGATATTTATCAATTCTTGATGGAATTACATTTTTATTGTTTTCATAAGACTGACAAGAATAACATTTAATACTAGATAATCTATCGGTTGATTATTAAAAGAGAAAGATGACATTTCTTTGTTTTGTTTGGCTAGGGCTAATTGGTTTACATTTGTAGCTGAATTATTTCAGAAATGGCCGAATCAGTTAAATATAATTTTTTGTTTCTTATTTTTTTTTATTTTTCAATTAAATGATCTAATTCCGTCGTACTATGCAAATCATCAATAAAATTCTCACGGATATACGGTGGTAGTTTTCTTTTTAATTGATCTTCCATTATTTCATTAAACTTATCGAATTATGCAAATTTCCTACCTTTTTAATCCACTCATCATAAAAATGGTTTAACTAATAAGCCAAATCTCGCCAAGGGTTCTTTCGGTGCACTAAAACCATAACACTAAACAAATTTTGACGAAATTCTTCAGCCGATAATGTAAGCAATAAAGTAAAGTTAGTGCACTATTTTGGCGATTAAAATTCTCAGCATTTGATTTTGCTAATTCAAATTCCAAACTTTATTTCTCGGTCTTCATTTCATTCTGCAATAATATTTTCAGGAATATATTTTGCATACTGCCAATTCCAAAGAAATGCTGCGATAAAATGAGTTTAGTGAAATTAATTATTTTTAAATTCGGCGGAGATGAAAGCCATATTCTTCAAATAATGTTAATAAATCCTCCTTCCGAACTTTAGATAAAAATAACTCATACCTATACAAATTTACACAAAACAATAAAAAATGTTACCTAATAATTCTCTTTCAAAGTTTAATCCTCTTCCAAAAAAATGATTCGAGCAGACGAGCATATTCGTTGCTACTTTCATGCCAATGCTGTCAATCCAGAACTTTCTTCTATTTACACCTTCGCTATTTACGAAAATAAACTCACTTTTTAGGGGCTAATAATGGAAACTAACATTATTTTGGGAAGGTCTAGAATACCATTTAGGAACAAAACAATTTCTGTTGCTGAAACCAATCTAAGACACATCGAATGCGTTAGTTAATGTCCAAAACAAACTGCCTATGTTTACCTCAACAGACACACGTGGAACGCAATGTTTTATCCTTTTTGGTAATTTTATAAATCATCGCAACGTAGCGTATTCAAGCAATGGAGTTGCAAATTGGCTGCTGTGTTTAAAAGGTGCTTCTACTTTGTTTATTTATTTTATCGCATCTAATTCTTTAGATGAGCGAAGCATATTTTATTTCTAGATATCAGCTTAAAATATTTAAAAAATATGTTTGAAATAATTTGCGATTTTAGCTACATTTTAAGAATATTGATCAGATACTAAAAAGTCGATATTGGTATACAGGAAAGTAGGCTCGTTTCGTTCTGGACAGAACTTCTTGTTTCAGTTGATTTAGTGTAACATGTTGTAGGTTTAAATGTAAAAGCAAAAGATAAGTTATTGGCAATTGTAAAATTTAGGTACACTTTGCTTGGTCTTGTTTAATTTCTACCATTGCGAAAAGCAACTTTTATGCCACCACCATGTATGTTCGTCATCTTCATGCCTTAATTTAACTTTTTAATGAATTTCTAAATGTTTATATCAGTAACTTGATGTCTTTACTTCCCGAATTTGATTTGAATAGAACTTCTAACGTTGTTTTGTTTAACTGGTTTATTTTTTAAACGTTTTAATAGTTTTTAATAGCGTTATATATTTGCCGGGTTATTTTACATTTTGATGTCACATTTTTTATTCTTTGCAGTCTCGCCAAGTATTTTTTTACTAGACAATTACGCATGAACGCGTAATTGCAATTTTTTTAAACATAAAGAAAGAACTTGCTGAACTGTGTTCTATTGCAATTTTATAAATGACTGGGTGGAATAATTTATTAGCATTAAAAGTCTATTTAAAAGTTTCATTTCAGTCTCGTTTGAAATGAGCTCATTCTAAAATTATATGATAAGTGTCCATTTTAAAACAAATTAATAAAGTTTCCTTCAAGGTTAGTCATTTTAACTTGGAAAAAGGGTTTTTTTTTTTTTAAAGCTAGTAAAGACCAGAAATACTGTTTTAAATAAAAAGGTATTTTGATTTCTACAAATTTTGAATTAAAAGTTATAAAAACAACTTTATAAGCAAAATAATGCAGTATGAAAGAATGGCCGGACCAATAGGACTGGGTGTAATCTTGTAAGTTACAAATTTAGAATTCATAAAACCAGTTTTTATAATTTGCTTCATTACGAGTCGAGAACTGCTTTCTTGACACTAGTAAATACCCACAGTGTTTTTTGCTATCTAAAGGCTGTCAATACATTGTAAGTAAGAGAAAACTTAAATCAAGTACATCAAATACATAGTTCAAAACACAACTCTGCTTCTATTTTTAATTGCTGACTACCAGATTCAAAAGTGCTCATTACGAAAATTTACCTGCGCTTTTTGTTGCGAGCTTCTTGAGATACATGTTTCTATCATTGAAAATTGCAATCTAATGCATGTAAAATTTCGCATACAACTATTCAGCATCTAGCTACAAACCTGTCATATATCGTTTAAAAACTAAACTTAAAATAAGTTCACTTAAATCAAGTACCTCCAATACATAGTTCGAAACAAAAATCTGCTTCTATTTTTACTTGCAAAGTACGAGAGTCAAAAGTGCTTTTTATGAATATTTATCTGCGTTTCTTGTTGCAAAATTCTTCAGATACATGTTTCTCTCATTGAAACTAACAATTTAATACATGTAAAATTTCGCATACAACTGTTCAGCATCTAGCTACAAATCTGTAATAAATCGTTTTTTAAAATACATTTTTGAAGCTATATCAAATTGGCATTGCGATTCAAAATTCTGGAAACAAGAAATGGAATAAGAAAATCTTTTCCAGAAGAATATTTCTTTAAGAAAAGTCATAAGTTGAAGTAAACTAAATTTTGTTATGCAAATAAATTATCCACTTTTGATTTTACATTCTAGTATTTACTTTAGTCATGGGCGCAGTTTTTTGGGACTGGCTGCTTTATAGCTACTCACTCATGCTGCTCTCAGAAAAAATCGTCCAGGGTTAGAAATGCCTCAAGTAGATAATAAAATATTCATTCTAAAAACACATTTATGCCTTAAGCTTTTCACCGAAAGGTTTTCGTCAAAGAATTCGTCTGAGGCATTGTTTATTCATAAAGTTTACATAAAATACAGAAAATAGATTTCCAGTGTCTTGTTCGAAAGGGAACGGTTGAATAAAGTTCTGTAAATGAATTGCTTATAAACAAATATTTTATATCTTTTGTTTTACATAAAAGTGCACATTATAATTATAAGTTACTAGCTGCGATGCCCGGTCTACCTTGAGAATAAAAATTGTGTCAAGTGACATGTAGCGGACAGCAAAACCTTCCGTCGAGTTAAAACATACAGCGAAGCCTTGCTGTAATTATGTGTTGCAAGAAGAAAAGAAAAATAATAACTTTTACTTCTAATTTGGAATT